>NC_064809.1:24619351-24646612 GCF_023721935.1 Panthera uncia | reverse complement strand
TATATATATATATATATACGTATATATATATATATATAATACACACACACACATATAAATAGTGAGACTCCTGGAAAGAGCATATAGTTAGATTATATATTTTTATATATAATCTAGCTATATATACTCTAAATATATGCTCTTTACAACAGTCTCACTTTAGATCCAGAAACATAGATTAAAAGTGAAAAGATGTAAAAAGATATTTCATGCAAATAGTAACTAAAAGAAAGCTGGATGGCTATATTAATGGCAGACAAAATAGAAATGAATTTTAAGGGCTCCTGGGTGGTTCAGTTAAGCATCTGACTCTTGATCTCAGGTCAGGTCATAATCTCACAGCCTGTGAGTTTGAGCCCCTCATTGGGCTCTGAGCTAACAGAGCAGGGCCTTCTTGGGATTCTCTCTCCCTCTCTCTGCCCCTGCCCTGCTTGCTCTCTCTCTCTCGCTCTCTCTCTCTCTCAAAATAAGTAAACTTTAAAGAAAAAGAAATTAAAATTTACCACTTCACAAAAGACAAAGAAGGAAATTATATACTAATAAAAAACTCAGTATAAGAAGATATAACAATTATAAACACTTGTGCACCTAATAACAGATCTTCAAAATATATGAAGCAAAAATCAACAGAATTGAAGAGAGAAATAATTCTACAATAACAGTTGGATATTTCAATATACCACTCTCAATAGTGAATAAAACAACCAGATAGAAGTAAGGAAATTGAGGACTAAAACAGCACAATAAACTAACTAAACCTAATAGATATATGCTTTATAATTCATCCAACAACTACAGAATGCATATGGGACATTCCTCAAAATAGACCATATGTTAGTCCACAAAACAAGCCTTGTAGATTTAGAAATATAGATATATGAAGTTATCTCCTCCAACTACAACAAGATCTAGTTGAAAATCAATAACAAAAATAAAACTGGAAAAGTCACAAATAGTGGAAATTAAACAACATACTCACACAACCAACGAATCAAAGAAGAAATCACCAGGGAAATTTAGAAATATTTAGAAATGAATAAAAACAAAAGCACAACATATCGAAGATTTATTGGATGCTGTGAAAGCAGTGCTAAGAGGAAAATATATAGCTGTAACCACATACATCAATAAAGAAGAAAGATCTCAAATCAACAACCTAACTTTGCAATTTAAGCAACTAGAAAAGAAGAAAAAACTAAACCTAAAGGTAATGGAAGGTAGGAAAAATTAGAGCTCAGAGTCGAGATAAATAAGATAGAGACTAGAAAAGAAAAATAAAGAAAATGAACAAAACAAAAAAAATTATTAGAGATCAACAAAATTCACCAAACTTGAACTAGACAACTAAGAAAAGAGAGATAAGCCTGAAATTACTAAAATCCAAAGCGAAAGCAAGGACATTACTGCTGATTCTATGGATTAGAAGGATTACAAGAGGGTACTATGAGCAATTGTATATCAACAAGCTGGATAACCTAGATGAAATGACAAGTTCTTAGAAACATAAAACCTATCAAAACTAACTCATGAGAAAGAGAAAATCTGAATAGTATGGAATTAGAATCAATAATCAAAAATTCCCTGCACCAGATGTCTTCATTAGTGAATTATACCAAACATTTAAAGAAGAACTAACACCAGTTTTTCTCAAATCCTTCCTAAAAAGTTGAAGAGGAGAAAACACTTCCTAATTCATTCTATGAGGCCAGCATTATTCTGATACTATAGCCAAAGACACTACACAGAAAACAGACAAACTACAGACCTATATCCCTGATAATTATTGATGCAAAAATCCTCAAAAAAGTACCATCAACCAAATGCAGTAACATATTAAAAGTATTATACAGCATGACCAAACAGGATTTATTCCTGGGGTATAAGGATGTTAAACATACAAAAATTAATCAATGTAAAACAGCACTTTAACAGAATGAAAGAAAAAATCCACATGATCATCTCCATTGATGCAGAAAAATATTTGAAAAATTCAACCTTTCAATGATAAAAACACTCAACAAACTAGAAATGGAAGGAAACTACTCAACATAATAAAGGTCATATATGAAAAATCCACAGCTAACATTATGGTGACTTGTGAAAGATTAAAGTCTTTTCCTCTAAGATAAGGACAAGGATTTTTGCTCTTGGCACTTCTATCCAACTTAGTATTGGAACCTCTAGCTAGAGCAATTAGGCAACAAGGGAAGGGGGGAGGCATTCAAATTGGAAAGGAATAAATAAAATTATCACATATGTAAAAACCATAAAGATTCCACAAGAAATCCATCAGGATACAAAACCAACACACAAAATCAGTTGCATTTCTAAACACTAACAATCAACAATCCAAAAAAGAAATTAAGAAAACAATTCTATTTACTATAGCATCAAAAGGAGCAAAATACTTATGAGTTAATTTAGCCAAGGATCTGAAAGACTTGTACACTGAAAACTACAAAACATTGCTGAAAGATATTAAAGAGGACATCAATAAATGGAAAGACATCCCATGTTTATGGATAGAAGATTTAATGTTGTCAAGATGTCAATATGGTTCAAAGTAACCTATAGATTCAAGACAATCCCTGCCAAAATTCAAATGTCATCTTTGCAGAAATAGAAAAATCCATTTTAAAATTCTCAAGGGACCATGAATAGCCAAAACAATCTGAAAAAGATCAAACTGGAGGACTCATACTTCTTGTCTTCAAAACTTATTGCAAAGCTACAGTAATTAAAAGAGTGTGGTACTGGTATAAAGACAGTCATACAGACCAATAGAACAGAATAAGAAGCCCAGAAATCACCCCTTGAATACATGATCAAATGATTTTCAATAAGGGGGCCAAGACCAGTTAATGAGAAAATTTTCAACAAGTGTGCTGAAAACAAACAAACAAACTGGATATCCAAATGCAAATGAATGAAGTTGATCCCTTAACCTAACACCATATATAAAAATTAACTCAAGATGAATCAAAGGCCTAAATATGACAGCCAAAACTATAAAACTCTAAGAAGAAAACATAAGGGAAAGTTTCAGAACATTGGATCTGGCAATTATTTATTGGGTATGACACCAAAAGCACAGGCAATGAATGAAAAAATAGACAAATAGAACTTCATCAAAATTCAAAGCTTTTGTGAATCAAAAGACACATCTACAGAGAAAAAAAAGGAATCCACAGAATGGGAGAAAATATTTGCAAATCATATATCTGAAAAGGATTAGTAACCAGAATATATCAAGATCTCCTACAACAAAACAAAACAAAACCAAAATGCAATTTAAAACTAAACAAAGGAATTGAATAGGCATTCCCCCAAAGAACATATACAAGAGGTCCTATAAGCACATGAAAAGGTTCTCAACATCACTAATCATTAGGGAGATACAAATCAAATCCATGAGATGCCATTTCATACCCATTATGTTGCCTATTACCAAAAAATAGATACATAAAACAGTGTTAGTGAGGATTTAGGGAAACTGGAACCTTTGTGCACTGCTGGTGGGGATGTAAAATGGTGCAGTTACCATAGTGAATGCTAGGAGGGTTCCTCAAAAAAGTAAACACAGAATCACCATATGATCCAACAAATCCATTTCTGTGTATATACCCAAAAGAATTATATGCAGGGACTCAAGGAGATGTTTTTACACCCTTATTCATAGCAGCATTATTCACAATAGCCAAAAGATGAAACAACTGAAGTGTCCATTGAGGGGTAAATAAACAAAATGCAACATATACATACAGTGGAACATTTTTCAGCCTTAAGGAGGGAATAGGATTCTGACAAATGCTACAGAATGGATGAAACTTGGACACATTATGCTAAGTGAAAAAAGAAACACAAAAGGGTACACTCGTTAGTGTATGAGTCCACTAATATGAGGACCTAAAAGAGTCAAATTCATAGATACTGAAAGTAGAACAAAGTCCCAGGGGCTAGAGGGAGGAGGGAATAGGGAGTTATTATTCAATGGATACAGAGTTTCAGTATAGGATAATGAAAAGGTCTGGAGATAAATGGTGGTGATGGTTGCACAACGTGAATGTGCTAATGCCACTGAACTGCATACTGAAAAATGACTAAAATGGTAAGTTTTGTGTTATGTATATTTTACCACAATAAAAAATAACTATAGTAGATTTTGCAAGATAAAAAGGGTGCAGTGAAGTGACAGGTGTATGTTATTTAGAATGAAGATTATTGTTTATATTGTCATAGGTATTTATATTTTATTACTATTTATTAACTGTATGCTACTACATATCCTTTATATCAGTAAAAGTCTATAATAAACAATATACATATATTTAGAGAGCCAATTGCTAGAGATTTCCAGCACACCACTATCCACAACTCTGTGGATCCCTTATCTTCAGATTCCATGTCTTCCTACCCCTCATTGTCCCCTAACCCTCAGCCCTTCCCAGGATCATTCCAAAACCCTGGCAAACCAGTTCCTTCAGCACCTCCTCTCCAGTGGTCTTGTCACCATCCTATCTCGGTCACTCACTCCTTTGGTCACATGTTTTACCCTGACATTAACAGAAATTTCAAATCCTCTTTCTCGAGTTCAAAGCTCTTGTCCTCTATCCAATATCTCCTCTCCTTCCAGTTCCTTCTTTCTGTTACCCCAACACCAGCAAGTCCTTAGACAGTAGAACTTGCGATTTATTAATCCTACCACCTTTCCACCGTCCCTTACCTCCTTCATGTTCTCATTTTGCTCTTTACTCAACTAAAATTTCACTCACACCCTCGTATATACCCACAGTGCCTTGGCTTTTCTCTTGCTTCAGGGCATTCCCATGGCAAAATCCCAACTGTGGTTAAATCCAACTCTATTTGGAACAGCTGTCTGGGGGTAGATTTCACTGGTCTTGTTTTAAGACCACTTTCACTGGTCTTGCTTTAATTCGTGATCACTAACTTCTAATGGATGTTTCATGCTATTTGTTGGTTAAACAGATTTTTTTTTTTCAGTCTGTTCACTCTCCTACTATCTCAGAAAACCTAGAAAACCATTTCATGCTTCTTTCTCCACCTTCCCTCCCAGCTTATAATCTTCTTATTTCATCTTAAAAAAAAAAAGAAAGACAGTAATCAAAAGTCTCCCACTAGGAGCGCCTTGGTGGCTCAATCAGTTAAGCATCCTACTCTTGATTTCAGCTCAGGTCATGATCTCACAGTTCATAGGTTCGACTCATGACTTGTGGGCTCGAGCCCTGCATTGGGCTCTGCGCTGACAGCTCAGAACCTGTTTGGGATTCTCTCTCCCTTCTCTGTCTCTGCCTCTCCCCTGTGTGTCTGCTCTCTCTCCCTCTCTCAAAATAAATAAAAAGAATAAGTAAAACAAATTAGAAGAAGGGGGGGGGTCTTCCACTAGTTCCAATCGCCACATCCATCCACAAATCCTCTTTTGTTCCCATATTCTCCAGATTCTCTCCTGTTAGGATCCATACACCCAACTGAAGACAACCCATTTACTTGTACATTCGATATTGCCTTCCCCTCAGTATTAAAGGACATTGTTCCAGCAATTCTTCCCTCTTTCTATTAATTTCCCTCTTTGTGTGCAGCACTTTAGCAAGATTTTCACCCATACCACTCCACTGAAATTGCTTTTGTCCATGCCACTGATAAACTCCACTTTGCTACATCCAGTGGTCAAATCTCATCCTCAGTTTCTTGGACCCATCAGCGACATTTGACATCTGATCATGTAGTCCTTCCTGAAATGCTTTCTTCCCTGTGCTTCCAGGACAACCCATTTCTGGCCACACCTTTTAAGTCTCCTTTTCTGGTTCTCGCTCACTCCCTGACTTTTAAACATTGATGTACTCCAGTTCTCCGTCCTTGGGTATCTTCTCTTGTCCATCTATAGATGCTCTCCTGTTGATCATGAACTGTCTTGTGTCTTTAAATAACAACCATGTAATGGCAGCTCCCTGATCTACATCTACAGTCCCAGCCATTGCCCTGAACTTATCGGTACAGCTACCTACCTGGTACCCCCATTTGGATGTCTTCTAGATATCTTAAACTTAACATGCCCAAAACCAAGTTCTTGATGTTCCCATCCAGGTCGGCTCCATCCAGTTTTCCTCTTTCTCGGTGAATAGAAACTCTATCCTACCAAACGTCTAGAATCACTTTTGAATCTTCTAGTTCCCATACATCCTGTATCTAAATGGCCAGCAAATCTCATCAGCTTTTCCTTAAAATATAATGGAATCTAGTCTTCCTCCCTTCTAGTGCTATTACCCTGGGGCCAGCCTCCATCCTCTTTCATCTAATCACTGCAGAAGCTCCATAGCTGGCCTCCTTGCTTCTCTCCTCAGCTTCACTCTCTGCTCAAAACAGAAGCCAAAATGACCCTGTTACAATTTGTCACATCCTGTCCCTTCTCTTCTCAAATTCCTCCAGTGGGTTCCCATCTCACATAAAGTAAAAGCCCGAGTCCTCACTATGACCTGCAAGGCCCCCTGTGATCTCCCCTAAGCCCCCACAACTTCTCGGAAATCATCTTGTGTGGCCCCCATGCCTCCCCTCCCCCAGTCACTCAGTCTTCTGCAAACACTCTGGCAGGCACCTTCCTCACAGCCTTCCTCTAGCTGTTCCTTCTACTGAAATGCTCTCCTTCTTACGTCCTTCAGGTCTTTACTGAAACATCACCTCCTCTGTGAGAACTCACTGGCCACTTCATCAAAAACTTCAACTGTCTCCATCTATCCTGATAGCTTCTAGCCTTATCCTCCCTTCAGTCTTAACTCTTAATGCTCACCACTATCTAATATATATCCCCCAGATTGTAAACACATGAAAGCAGATTTTTTTTAATGTTTTGTTATGTCTTTTTGTCTTGCCATATCCTCACACTTGGAGAGTGCCTGGCACATGAGCATTTGATAACTATTCATCGAATGGAAGCAAACATATAACATGTAGGTGTTGGCAACTGCCTTTCAGTGAGTGCTTGTGTGTTTGGAAGCAGAAGGAGGGTATGTGAGGAAGCAAGGACCCAGCATTGCACATTTCCACTAGAGACTTGGGTTTTGTTTTGTTTTTTTAATGTTTTTATTTATTTTTGAGAGAGAAAGAGAGAGACAGTGTGAATGGGGGAGGGGCAGAGAGAGAGGGAGACACAGAATCAAAGCAGGTTCCAGGCTCTGAGCTGTCAGCACAGAGCCTGATGCGGGGCTCAAACCCATGAACCGTGAGATCATGACCTGAGCCAAAGTCGGACACTCAACCAACTGAGCCACCCAGGCACCCCTGGAGACCTGGGTTTTGTAATTCAAAAATAATACCATTATGTGTGTAGATAGCCAGTTGGTAGGGAACATCCTGCAGTCATTTTAAAACAAGTAATCATTTCCAAACAGTTTTTTCCAGAGTGACTCCTGGGTGACTCTGTCAGTTAAGCATCTGGCTCTTCATTTTGCCTCAGGTCCTGATCTCACAGTTCATGAGTTCAAGTCCCTCATCGGGCTCCACATTGATAGTGCAGAACCTGTTTGAGATTCTTTGTCTCCCTCTCTCTCTCTCTCTCTCTCTCTGCCCCTTCCCTGTTCATTCTCTCTGTCTTAAAACAGATACATTTAAGAAAAGGAATATATTAGAAATTTTTTTCAGAGTCTGCAAATGAGGACAACGATGAGGTGACACTGGTAGTATTTGAGATTAATTTTTTTTTCTTGATGTATCTTTACCTATACAGAGATTAAAGGAATTGGGAAAGGGCAGCCTGCAGAGAGAAGGCCCATGAGCAAGGAACAGGAGAACCCTTATATGAGGCAAAAAGATGGGGCAAGGCCAAGAGAAAAGTGAGTGACAAGGGCCAAGAGTGATCCAACCTTTGGCTTTTGTGGCGTAACCCAAATATAACTGGAACCCACTTGGCCCGGCTTCGGCACATACGTTTTGATTCAAAGAACCACACTCTGCTGAAAAATATAAATGAAATCAGTTCCAACTTGCACTTACAGAAAAATTGCCAAGAAACGTGGAGAAAGCTACACGCTCAGTGCAGCCGGTCATGCGGAGTCCTGTCTCCAAGGCTGCCCACTGCCAGTATTCACCCCCAAGATGGCAGCTGAGCCCAGACTTGGTCTCCCTCCCTCTCAGCTCCCAGTCCCAGGTCTCTCCGTGGCCCAGTCGCGCTACTCCTCATCTTCCTCCTCCCATTCATCTCTGCTTTCTTTTTCATGAATAATCTTGCCCTTTCCAGCATCAACCCCCCTGCCCTCCCTTGTCCAGTTGTGTGTCTGTCTGAGCCACTGCCTCCCTCCACATCCTAAACCTAGGCTCCGAGCTGACAAAGCCAGAATTCTCTTGAGAGAGGCACAGGAGGTCCAGGAAAGGCTGTGGCCACAAAACATTAATAATTTTCTTCCCCATTGCAGTAGAATAAAGTCTATTTTCCCTCTCTGGATTTCGAACTTCTTAAAATATCTGATTTCAAAAGAAGGAGGAGGAAGAACCCCTTGGAAAGACAGAAGTACTAGTGAAAAGAGAAATCCCTCTCTTGGATGAGGGATTTCAGCCAAGTGAGCTAAAAGGCCAGGATTCTTTTTAACCGTCCATGCCACAAGATGTAAACGAATCTATTTACTCAGCAAAATATTTCCTTATTACATTTTGAGTAATTTCCCATTGAAAACAAACAGTGCATGTCAAAAAGCTCCAGGAGTCCCTCAGGCCCCCGAGGCCAGAATGGGCCATCTCAGACATCTTTCCTCTTCTTTCAAGAGAGAAAGCCAGACAAGTTTATTTTAACTTTTGTCTTTCTATTTTGATTTACCAAATGCCACCGCTCAATTGAGCTTTGAAAAAGACAAACAAATGCAGAACCATCTTCGTTTGGATTTGAGCTGAGAGGGATCTTAGCAGGCAACCATTGCAATCACGTTTTCTTTACCAATAGGGAAACTGGGAACACTCAAGGTTACCAACTTTGACATGGGATGCCCCTCGTTCTCACAAATTTTCATTAAGTAGCCTTTGGAAAAGATATAAAATCATGCCTCTTTCCCTTTTCCAGTGGTTAGCAACACAATTCATTGTACAATCTATTCTTTCCCTACTAATGTAAAATACCACTTCCTATAAATTTATGATTAATTTTTATATCTTATATAGTAAATCTACTTACTTTTTAAGTCCTTATCCTTTCAAACGTTTTGTCTTTTATATTATTCTGAATAAAATTTAGAACCATTGGACTGATTTTGTTAAAACCTATATTATGACTTATTTATTAAATTAGGGTGCACTTAACATCGTTGCAATTTTTTAAGATATTCGTCTCTTTTTGCTATTTTCTTCATATAGGTATAATCCAGATGTCAACTGCACTCTGTATTTTTTACCATTCAAATTAAATTGTCTTAAATCCTTCTCCAAATGCAGTAGGAAGCCCAGATTAGGTGGAGCCTCTGGGACAGTTTGGGATATTGGTGGTTATAAGCTCTCCAGGTGATGTGCAGAATGTTGAGAACCAAGAGCCTGGACACCAGCTGACTGTCTCACTGGGGTCCTGTTGAAAGCCCATTCTTTGGGCTTTACAAACACAGAGTTCTTGCAAGAAAGGATTAGGGTGGTCTTTTCACTGGGGCTCTGAGGTTTTCTAAGAAAGGAATCAATTAATTTTCTGTGAGTTCACGCTGGCTGTAGTTGTCTGAGACCCAAATGAAGGAAGAGGAAGCTGAGTTCTCACAACTGAGGATGTCAACTTTCATTTGACCATCATTTTCTTTTCTTGTTTTTAATGTTTATTTATTTTTGACAGACAGAGAGAGAGCGCGCGCGCGCGCGCGCGCGCATGAGCGGGGAAGGGGCAGAGAGAGAGAGAGAGGGAGACACAGAATCTGAAGCAGGCTCCAGCCTCTGAGCTGTCAGCACAGCCCCCCAACGCGGGGCTCGAACTCACAGACCGCGAGATCGTGACCTGAGCCAAAGTTGGACGCTTAACCGACTGAGCCACCAGGCGCCCCCTATATTTATTTGAACTACCCATTTTTCTTTGGTCAGAAATGGCATTTCACAAGTTTTGGTATGCCACATTTTTATTACTATTGATTTCAAAATATCTCATAACTACTAGGGTGATTTCTTTTTTGATACATGTGTTATTCAAAGTTGGAGATTTTCTTATCTTTCCATTACTCTTTTCAAGTTTAAGTCTGCTGTGGTCACAAACATTCTCTGTGGATCCTTAGTCCTTTGAAATTTTTTGAGACTTACTATATGATCCAGCATATGGTCTATTTTGGTAAATGTTCCATGTAACCTTGAAAAGAATGTGTGTTCTGTGGTTGCTGGGTGTGATATTCTGTATGTGTCAGTTACATTCAGATCTTCCATGTTTCTGTTAATTTTTTTCTCTGCTTATTACTATCAGTTATGATCACTTACTGAGCACAGTGTATTAAAATCTCCAACTAAAATTGTGGATTATCAGTTACCACTTTTAGGTCTATCAACATTTGCTTTATAGCTTTTATAACCAGTAGATATATACAAAATTAAAATCTTTGTGCCTCCCTGATGAATTGGCTCTTGTGTCTTATGGAAATCCCTCCGTCCCTATTAACACTTCTTGTCTGAAATCCTGTTGTTTGCCAGTGATGCAGCTATATCTGCTAGGTTTTGGTTAGTGTTTGTATGGCATATCTTTTTTCTTCCTACTTTTCCATCTTCCTGTGCCCTTATAGAGTCTCATACAAACAGTATTTTGTTTAAGGTGAGTCTCTCGTAAACAGCACACAGTCAGCTTCTTATTTTAACCAAATTGGCAAGTGGGCTCAGCAAAGAGAGTAGCCGGTAATTGCCAGAATTCCTACCCATCTAGTTCTCTTTGTTTCCACAACTCTGCTGTGTCTTTAAACATATAATTTTGGAAAATTTCTAAATTTGTCTAGATTTTACAGGGAGAACATCAGGGAACTGGGACCTACTGCATCCTGCCACGAAGCCAAGTCTCTGAGTATTTGTCATTTAAGAGCAAGTTAAGTTAATGTAGCAACTGCTTTACTTGATCCAACCTCGTATATCTTATTTAATGCTTTGTGGGTGTTGTTCATTTTACTTTTTCATAGATGTATCTTTTTAATTCTAATAATATAGACATTGTGTACCCCAGCTGTCACATGTCTCCTTGATTTTTAAAAACAAAACGATTGACCCACTCTTCCACATTCAATGAGGCAAATTTCTAGGAACTTAAATTCTCATGGTGAATTTTGCTCAGATCGTTTGTGTCTTCCACCCTCAATATTTTTTGCAGCACTTGCCGTGGCTCTGTGATACCCACAGTTTCATTCTGGCCCAGATGCGTTCTCTCACCCGTCTGCCTTTAATCCCCCTCAATGTTCTGGTCACTCCAAACCTCATACAGGCTTTTAATTACTTCCAAACTTTCTGTGAAGCTTTTACTGAACACTCAAGGTGGTGAAGGGAATGTGAATTACAGCAGCCTAAGAAACAAAATATCAGATGGGGCAAACCTCTTCTTAAAAATTCTTTGATCATCCTGACATTAGAGATTTCTTACCAGCCACCTTTCTCCACAGGTGACTATTGTCCCTCCATGTAAGGTTGACATCTTCACGGGACCTTTACTTCTGCATAGGAAACAGGTAAGCTCTTCGCCCCTATGCAAGTCTACCTGCCTTTGCAGATCCCCAAAATTCATTAACATAGCATGCTAGAAAAGGGGTATAACTTTTCTGGATGCTATGCTTATTTGCGTGTGATTTTAAGTTTCCGTCTTTCCCCCAGATTGTCTCTCTATATTGAAAAGACCGATACGAGGACTTCTCTTTTCTTTTTGGCATGACTTATGCTATAATTTTTTTATCTCTCTATATTCCTATGTTGTTGTTTTTACAGGAGGTTGCCTTTCAATAATATTTGAACCCCAAAACTGATCACAAACAGGCAAGAAATCATATCTCTTTGTTGTCCTTCTTGTAAAACAAGATTCGAAACAGCCTATTAACTCTATATCCCCCAGCTCCGCTCCACATTTACTGTTGAAATAATGTAAGCTTTTAGACCCAAATTACTAATATTAATTACTTTTTTTACATTAGGTATGTGGCCTTTCTTTTCTTTATTATTTTTTTAAATGTTTATTTATTTTTGAGATACAGAGAGACAGAGCGTGGGCAGGGGAGGGGCAGAGCGAGGGAGACACAGAATCTGAAGCAGGCTCCAGGCTCCCAGCTGTCAGCACAGAGCCCAACACAGGGCTTGAACTCATGAACCGCGAAATCATGACCTGAGCTGATGTCAGACCCTTAACCCACTGAGTCACCCAGGCGCCCCTGTATATGACCTTTCAAGTCACCTCTATCAATCTTCCCAGGAGTAGCAGTCCAGAAATATTAGAGTCTGCCTAAATATTAGAGTCGCCTCAGTGCTCTTTCCTGTCTTTCCTGCTTTTATAGAAACCAGGTAAACACTGATGCAGATTTCTCAGTTATGTATTTATTTGCTTTCTTCAATTGGAAATTTGGCCGGGAGGGGAAATCACCTGCATGCTTAAATGCAGGGGAGCTTCTCTGCCTCTTGAACTAGAAATCCATTCAGTTACTGTTACTGAAGCAAGGTCTCCTATGAAAACTCATTCTTTAAATGATTTTGTGTCCAGTTTTTAAATATAAATCCAACTTCCCTCACCTAATCCTACCTAATCCTAATTTACTCCCTCAACCTTCTCTTACCCGCACCCCCCCCCCAACACACACACTTGACCCTCTCATCAGGCTCTTAGGCCACATCCTGATACTTGCCTAGTAAGAGTTTATTCAAAGAATGCAAATTTATTTTAATATTCCCTCCAGTCTGTTTTTATTTTTAAATGCCTACTACATTTCCACCGCATAACACAGACTTTATTCTTAAAGTTCTGTTTAAAATTGATTTTTTTTGGTAAATTAAATGCACCAGCAGAGTTGTTATTTAAAGGAAGCTTTCAGTGAATCATTTTGCAAAGTAAAGAATTTTTATGCCTTGTGAACAAACTCCTATTCCAGCCCATTTCCACCTCCTCTTCCCGCTAACAACAATAACCAAAAAATCTGTTTTATAAATTTGGATTTCTGAATAGTAAATGGGGCTTCCCATATTTCATTTAAAAACAAAATATAAACATTTACAGACGCTGCAGTAAGGCTCTCCTATCCATATAAATACTTATGCATTCTCTCTATTCGGGAACTTGCTATTTATTTTCCCTGCTTTCACTTGCTTCTCTTCCTCCTCTCTCTCTCTCTCTCTCTCTCTCTCCTTCTCTCTCTCTTTCTTTCTAGCCTCAGACAGTGCAGAGGCTTAAAGGGAGCCAAAATGAAAGACAAGAAAGATTAAAGAGAAGTCATGTTTTTCTTTGTAAATGTTACAAACCTCTTAATTCTTCTTCCTGGCCTCAAAGCTGCTTTAACTTTGTTCTGTCGTTATTACTGGCTTCTCAGAGATAAAACAAACGTGCTAACTAGCATGTACACACAGCAGATTTTTGTTTGCTGCGCTCGCTCGGGCAACGAAGCCAGCCGCCTAGAAAAATCAATTCATTTGCTAGAGTTTAACTTGCTGGCAAAAACCACCACTTCAACATGAATGTCCATTCCCATTTCAGGAATTTCTTTGCACAGTACTTTTCCCAGAACTGCTCTCTTGATGTAGTTAGTAATGATGACTGTTATGGGGACGAAGGTTCCAAAAATGAGAAAACCTTGCAGTGGAAGATAAGCTTTTGCAGTTGTCCAAGAAACACAATAAAGTGGTGTTATTGAGCCACGGTGCTCGCTAATAGGACCTGCTTCTGATGATTAAGGGAGAGCGCTCGGTAGGCTTCATGCTGAAGTAATTAGCGGAATTTTTGATTATATTCTGACAAGTTCAATACAGAGTTGTTTGGTTACTTCCTACAGTCACAACACACATGGAAAACACATGTGGCATTGACTGGAGTTGGTCCTACGTTAGAGGTGTTGATAAAATATTTTTTAAAATGTAATTCACAAGCCTGTAACATTCCTCAAACTTTCAGGATGTGAACCCGCCTCCCAGTCAAAGGGTGAAGTCTTAGCAGAGAAGCCCATCGCTACCACGGCTGTCTGTGGCACCCCAAACCAGCACCGCCCTGCCCCAGCCCTGACCTTGGCTTCAACCCAGGCCACTGCTGGGACCGGCTCAGCACAAGAAAGCTCTGCATTCCAGAGAGGGAAAACACCACGCTGGGCTGGTCATTCTCTTCTTCCAGCTCTTCCAAGGGTTCTGTGTTCCTGGAACCCGAGCACTAGGCTGCCAGCAGAATCCAGTTTTAAATCTCAGAAGGCAGCATATAAATGACTAATGAACACAGAGTAAGCCAAATGACAGAGACTTTGTGATTCCTCCTTCTCCATATTTCTCATATATCTTGGATTCATCCACCATCACTTTCAATCTCTTCACCCTGGCCACCATCATCTCTACCTTGGATTTAAGCCATAATCTGAAACACCTCTTCCCTCCAGTATTCGTTTCCTCAAAACATTCTTCTATTGCCACCAAAGTAGTGTCTTTAAACTGCAAATGTGATCGTGTGTCTCTCTTCCTCAAAGGCCTTCACCAGCTCCTTGGGTCCCCAGGATCGAGTTCGGATTCTTTGGTATGGCTTGAAAGTGCGACCATCTCACTTTGTGGTCCAAACCAATCACTACTGAAAGTGAAGGAGGGGCAGGGGTGGCTTTTATGCTGGGACAAGAGAAGTGAGTAGAGACTATACGAGGGCAAACTGGGACATCAGGTCACCCAGAGCATAGAGGACTTTCATGAGCTGATCCCAGCCAATCTCTGCCACCTCACCTCTCACCTTTCTCCCATTTTTTTACATGCTGTTGTCAGTGCTTCGAACTCCATTCTCCTTACCATTCTCCTTACTTTGAACTCCATTTCCCCTTTACCTGGATGGCTTTGAGTTGGTCCTCCGGGTCCCTGTTTAGGCTTCCCTTCTTCTAGGAAGCCTTTCTTGACCTCTTAAGACCAAACTACATGTTCCCTTTTTGGGTTCCCTTCCTCCCCCTGTGCAGACTATGGCCTTAGCAGTGACCACACCCTGTTGTTTACTTGTTTTTCTCCCCCCACAGGTCCCTAAGCTTCTCAAGAGCAGAGAGCCCAGTAATAGTTGGCTCTCAATATGTTTGGGAGAGGACTGAATGTTTGAATCCTCCCAAAATTCATATATTAAAATTCTAAACCCCCAAGGTGAATGGTATTTGGAGATGGGGCCTTTGGGAAGTGATTGGGTCATGAGAGTGGGACCTAACAGGTCCCGTGAATGGGATTAGTACCCTTGTAATAGAGACCTCATTCGTTCCTTCCACCATTTCAGGAAACAGGGAGAAGACAACCATCTATGAGCCAGGAGTCAGGTCCTCACCAGACACCAGATCTGTTGGCACGTTGATCCCAGACTTCTCAGCCTCCAGAACTGTGAGAAATAAATTTCTGTTGTTTACAAGCCAGGTGTCCATGCAGAAACCCCAACAGACTAAGACAATATGTAAGATAAGATGAGGGAGTTTACAAACTCCAAGGGCCACTTGCAATCGAGGCGGTAGAAATCTGGAGAGTTTTTAGGGAGACGATATTTGAGCCAGACTCTGGGTAATACTGGAAAGTGTGAGGGAAGTAGAGGCACGGCCAGGGGAGCCTGTGGAGGGCTCTGGGGTACACAGCATGCCTGTGACCTGGGCTTGCTCTGCCCTCAAGTTTAGGCACAAGATAAACGATCATCACCTTGGTGGCTGACAAGAAAAGTGTCATGTAAACTATAATGACCAAGGGGGAAACAGCAGTGCCAGGAAGGGAGCTGAGTGGGGCTCCTGGGGGGCTGCTGGTGCTCTTTCCTGTGAGCTAGATGCTGACGACACAGATGTGTTTGGTTTGAGAAAACTCACCGAGCTGAGACACACTTCTCTGTGCATTATGAAAAGCTTAAAAATACGATGAATACTTTCTCTCTAAATCCCTTTTCCAAACCTAATAACTTGGGAATCACAAGGTGTTAAATATAAAAAGCCCAGCCTCCATCCTGCCCTCCAGCGACAGCCTGAATCTGGAAAGGCGTCTATATCTGAAAACCTTCTAGACTTCCACTGCTGCCACAGCATCAAGAGTTGGTGATTTGAGCCCCACAACGGAGCAAATCAAAACGAACCAGCTTGCTAATTGCCTAGGTGCAAGTTCACTTTTTCTAAGATACGCTTTCATTTTTGTTTAATTGTGCATGTGTTTCCAATGAAAATTCCAAATGTGTATTTGAGCTCTCCGCCCTTTGGGGGATGTTCACCAACGCGCTCCACGATGCCCTACGTATGTGTGCGTTAGCGTTCAATTTGCAATACTCGCCGACCAGGCGTGCACACTGATGGCTGTGCTCCCTACCCAGTCTGCCCGCGCTCCCCTCTCCCCAGCCCCGTACCATCTCCACTTTTGTTTTCCTGGCGGCTGGCCTGTAGAGGGCCGCCTGGGATTTTTCACTGGCCCATCCCCGCGGTCCTGAAATGACACCGGCTGCTGACATCCAGTGGCTGCCTGGCTTCATTACAGATGTATATTCCGTCCAGCTATGCTGGACCCTGTCCGTTGTGAACGGGGCCCTGCCCAGAGCTGCATAAGTGACCCCACCACAGACAGAAGAGTGACAGAATAGCCGCTGCTTGGTCATGAGCGTGGGCTCCGCCATGCCTGGATTATTCCATGCCGTCAGACTTTGAGGAACAGGCCGAGGGCCTGCCCACCCAGTTCGGCCCAAGCCAGGCTGACTCAGGGCAGACGACGGAGCAGACCGCCCCTGAAATTCCTTCTTCTCTGCATCTCCCCCTTCCTCCACCTTAAAAGGCCTAATGGCTAATCATTTCCTGACAGAAAACTCAACTTGAATTGTGAAACAGAAGCCATTTTAAAAGGCACCGGCTCCGCATTTTATTATTTTTCCAGGGAAAAACAAGGTTTTGCCCCGGTAGGATATGAGCAGTGACAGCCCTGAAACACGTTCAGAGCCGTGAGCGCGAACGGCCGGCCGCGGCGGCCTAATTTAAACCGGGCGCCCCCGGGCGGGCGCCGTCTCCCGCCGCACCCGCAGCGCAGGCCGCAGGCTCGCAGAGGCAACCGCTCCTTTTCAATCCGCGGCCGAGAGGAGAGAGAGACTCGAAGAAGGAAAAACAGTTTGGTTTCAAGATGTGAAATTGGGTCCCCCGGGGGGAAGCTTTAATTCTTGTCAAATGTGCAGGGAGAAGGCAACAGGGCAATTTTCCACGTCTGCCGAGGCGGCCAGGGGCCGGGTCTCCGCTCAAAGCCTCCCGGTCCAGGTGCTTCTGGAAGGAGCGAGCCCTGGCGCGGCCTGGGACAGTGGGAAGCAGGAGACACCTGGCGGGAAGGCGAAGGAAGGGGCTGTGGAGCAGCTTGTCCCGCAGGAGCACGGGACTGAGGCGGAGGCCGGCCCTCACCAGTGGAGTCACCCCTTCCCGAGACACACGAGGCTGAGAAAACGCTTCTCGTGATACTGCTTGCCGCCTTCCTGCGCAGGCTCAGCAGGCGCCAAGGTCCGCCTGTGTTGACCTCCAGAAAACAGGGTCAGAAGGAGTCCCTCCAGTGACCTTGCTGAGCCCTACACAGAGTCTTGCTGACAGTTGTCAAAAACACACCGGGCACGCCTGGGTGGCTCAGTCGGTTAAGTATCCTTTGGCTCAGGTCATGATCTCATGGTTCATAGGTTCAAGCCCCACGTCAGTCTCTGTGCTGACATCAGAGCTGGAGCCTGCTTTGGATTTCTCTCTTTCTCTGTCTCTCTCTCTCTCTGTCTCTCTCGATCTCTGCCCCTCCCCACTTGCCCTCTCTCTCTCACAAAAATAAACAAACAATAAAAAAAAATATTCTCTGGATAAACAGAGGCTTCCACAGCCCCGGAGTTTAAATTGAGATGGGCTATGAAAGAAGATCCGATTAGATCCCTTTCCCACAATATAGACAGGACCCTCAACTTTGGGGGAATTCGAAGGTGTCTGGGGGGAACCTAACTCCCGCGCAGGGTTCCCAGGGACCCCTGTCTTCTCTTAGGCTTTCAGGTGCGCTCAGGTAATCTCCCACACATGCCTTTGCCCTGACCTCTAGACTGAGATGTGCCCCATATCCTTCCCATAACCCCCATCTCACACTGTTGTTTTTTTCATTTAAAACCTGGCTTCATAAGTTAGACTGGCAGCTCCCTGCCACCATGGTTCTGTGGGCGTGGCTCCCCACTGAATCCCCAGGGGTTCAGACTGACACACACACACACACACACACACAGTAGGTGCTTAACAACTCTTTGATGAATGAATGAATGAATGAATGAATATGAGCCCTCTGCTTGCTGCTAAGGATGAAGGGTGTCAAGTCAAGAAATAAGGAAAAACAAAAACAAAAACACAAGAGGTGGAGGTTTTTAAAACCCCACCTGGCCTAACTTGGCTTAGCATGATACAGGAAAGAACCTCCAAGGGAAAAAAAATCCCTTGAGGCCATTTTCGATACTGGTTAAAAGAGGCACGGCCTGAGCCTCCTCAAAGATCCCCGCCGTGTGACAGGAGTGCCTGTCGGCCTTGTTGGGGGGAGAGGTCTGGTTGCCTGGGGAGAGTTGCCAGATGCACAAAGAAGGAGACTGTGATGAGAAGGCTGGCTTTACAGAACCAGCAGACTCCAGCTGTGGTCACACCAGTCACTGGGGTCGCCGCAAATTTTCCTTTCGCTCTTTTTGGATGAGGCACAGAGGGCTGCCACTGGAATGCAGACGTGACCTTGGAAGGCAGCCTGGGATGGGTTTAGGGGGTGGGTCAGATAAATGCTTGGACGGTCCACAGAAGGCATCTTGGTGCTCTGAATGCAGAAGAAAAGGGTCTCCCCCCAGGGAAATCAAGGAGGATACCAGCAGCAAAGGTAGCTAACCAAACAGGTTCAGGAGAAAGGTGTTTAGAAAGCTGCTACCACACTGCCAATAATATAGGTCCCTCTACTCCATTTAGTTCCGTTTTTGACAGCATCTCCAGGCTGACAGAGGAAGAAGCCGCGGCGGACACGTTATGCAATGATTTCAGCAAACACGTGATGAAAAACACCCATTCAGATTTGTGTAGAAAATAGGGTGAAATACAGGCTGCATGTGAACAAGATCGCTGCATTTGAGATCAGTGAACAATTGAATCTGAAGAATGAGTCATGGCCTGCTAACCTCTAGAGAGTTGTGTCTGAACTTTAACTTCTTCCTCAGTGACTTTTAAAAAAAATTTTTTTTAACGTTTATTTATTTTTGAGACAGAGAGAGACAGAGCACGAATGGGGGAGGGGCAGAGAGAGGGAGACACAGAATCTGAAACAGGCTCCAGGATCTGAGCTGTCAACACAGAGCCCAACATGGGGCTCAAACTCACGGACCGAGAAATCATGACCTGAGCTGAAGTCGGATGCTTAACCAACTGAGCCACCCAGGCGCCCCTCCTCAGTGACTTTTAGGAAGAAAGACAGTATCAATGTTGCAAGTGAAAACAAATCAAGAGAGATCGCCAGTGCCGTAGACGACAGACTCGGGATTCAGCACGCTGTCAACAGGCTCAAATTTTGCCTGAAACTGGCGGCATGAACCCTTAACACAGAAAAAAAGAAAAAAGAAGAAAAGGGTAAAGTCTTACACTTAGTCTCCAAAACGAAATCACTGAAGAACAGAATGGAGGAGACTCAGGCTGGCATGAATTCATAGGAAAGAGATCAGAGGGATTAAGAATAACTAGAAGGTGAGGAGAGGTGGAAAACTGAATGGGTAGAGTTCTGAAGAACATGAGAAGTGGCTGAAAAAAATAGAGGATGTGTTGCTTGGAAAAGAAAGCTGGGGAAATGTGAGTGCTCTCTTCAAATACTGATAGGACCATTTGTCAAAAAGAAGGAGGAGATGTTGCAGAAGGCAGTCCGAGTGACAGGGGGACAGACTTGTTCAGCAAGAGAAGGAAGCATTTCCTAGCAATGACAACGGCATGGGCTGTCTTGATGCAGTAGTGAGCTCCCCTTGGGGGCAAGACCTGGTCAAAGTCATCGGCAGACAGACATTTTGCAGGAAGAAGTCGAGGAGGCTTTATTTCTAGCACTTAATTATATCGAACACCAAGAGCTGCAACAGACCAACTTGATGAGAATGCACACCGCTAGGAAACAGTGAGTAATTCAGGAGAACAAGGCCCCAGGGGACTGGAGATTTTGTGCGTGGAATTCACACGCAGGTGTTTCACCCCATGGACAAGGATACCTCTGGAGCGGGTTCAAAATAACAGGCAGCCAGTGAGGCAATCCCACAGTCCACGGTGGGAACTTCTAAGCGGAAAGGTGGCCGAGCATCCTCAATGACTTCCAAAGTCCCTCTCAGCCTTTTGATTCTGGGCCACTTTTTTTTTTTCTTTCCCTTTCCCTGTCTGGGTCTTGGCGAGGACACACATCATTAGGTCGCTGAGTTTTCTTTGTGAATCACTCATAGAACAAGCAGTTGCTGTGCCGTGTCATAAAATCTTTTTCCACTTAAGGACACAAAAGAATTTGTTGTGAACACAGAGACATGCTGTCATCTTGCCAGTGGTACCAGAAATTGTCTGAAAGAGAGAGTCAGAGGGCGGAGGAGAGGAGTGGAGAGGAAGGGGTATTTCCATACTCTTTAGGCACAGGGCTCCTCTGGGCAGGTCTTACTCAATCCGTCTGGCCGGTCTCATGAAACATTCTATTTTGTACCTTCTGGGGCCGTTGAAGAGGCAGAGTAGAGATTTATAACAACAGTTGTTCATTCCAGCCCAACTGGTTTGGCACAGGGAGGAACTATGTTTTTCAGAACAGCTTTTCGACATTCCTACATGAGCTGAAATGCATAAAAATTTCAGTTTGGAAACAACCAGATGTTTTTGTCAGGGAAGAAATGGATGACCTAAAGGAGACAGGGAGGGTAAACTCAGGGCTGGGGGGAAAACGGTGCTGCAGGGAGCTCGTGTCTTCCTCACAGCTCCTACCAGCCACTCACCACGATTAGCCTACTTGTCGGAACGCCAGACCCCACTCAGCTTCTTCTTTCCTGGGGATCCCACGTGAGCCACGATGCTGCTAAAGGTCTGGGAGTCAAGGACAAAGCTCACTGTCTTCCACTGCAGACAGAAACGGGGGAGGATGGATGGCCGGGAGCACAACCCCTTGAGGCAGAACTGGCTCCGATAAAGTAGACGCACAATGGGCTGCAGGAGGTGGTAGAAATAACACCGAGGTTGGAAACAGGGGCCCTGGGTTTCTCAGCCACTGATTTTGTCATCTCCTTGAGCCCCAGTCTGTAAAACGAGGGGCCTGGAATAGATGACCCCAGCATCTTTTTTAGCCCCCTGATTCAATAAATCTCTATTCCCTCTCTCCCTTAAAAACAGGCGCACATTGAAATTGGTCATGAGGAAGTAACTTTGCCATTACCGATTATTGGATAGAAAATAGGAAAGGTTTTTTTCAAGTTAGCGTTTCCTAAAATTTGAAAAGCATAATGACTTCAGTAGCTTCACTGAATGAAATTTACATAACCATATAACCATAGTCACAGATTTTTCAAAATCATCTTGATTTCAAATATTCTGACCTGCTATCTTACCACGAGTTCTGGTTTTCGGTTAGGAAACTATGGTCAGGTGTAAATATTGCTGGGAAAATGGAGACTGGCAGGAGGTCGTGGAATTCTTCCTACGACTGCTTTTATCCTCGGCATGATGGTTTTTTGCCAGTTCTTCACATCTTTCTGATACATTTTTGGTGGCGGGGTCAGGGGGGTGGCACTCGAGTAAGAGAAGCCCAAGAGTCCAACACTTCCTTCACCCCATCTCTAGGAGTTCTCAATTCTCAGCAATGTGTCTAAGACATTGCGTTACACCATGAAGTTATCTGCTGCTAGAGCCAAGGACCAGGAGCTCTGGGCATCCTAGCTGATTCTCCTTGGTGGTCTGGCACCTGCTCCCATTTTCCACTCCTTCTACCCCTTTCCTCTGTTTTACAAAATCTTGCTTGGGGGTAAGAGGAAAGAAAATGGACTTTGGAAAGTGGAAGCACCTGAGAAGGATTTGGACAGAGAGCTTGAAGGTGTCTGTCTTCATCTGTACCTGCCATATGCCGTAATGGTTTGACTTCTAGAGCCACACATCAAATTCCAGTGCTGTTCTCCGCCTGATGAGCCCCAGCTTCCCAGGCAGCTCCCCACGCTTTCCAAGTGCTACTAGCACCTGGGTGATTTGTTTAACATTACTCTTGTAAAGTTGCTGCCTCTCCTACAGCCGCGTCAGCATGCCTCCCTCTTCTTCGGAGAGAGCCAAGAGAAACTATTAAAAATGTGTTTGAAATTACACATTCCCCACTCTCCTTGACAGAGGAGCTTTGCAAAGCTCGTTAAGAGAGCTGGAGAAAATTCCACAGCACATTTCTGGGTTTATGGTTATTATTTTGCATGTGCTGCTGAGCTAATAGAATGTGACTTTGGACATCCATGATCCAAGGGAAAATGGCCGCCTAAGTCCAGAGGCTTTGCTACCAGAACAGCAGAGATGGCTACCATTTTGGCTATTCACCCCCCTTTGCTCTACTTGCAGACTTGGTGGTGAAAGAGATGAGAGCCAAGGAGACAAAGACAAGAGGGAAGGAATAAATTAAGCGGATTTTGGAATGAGGCCTCTTTCTTCCCTCCCCCTTTGTTCCTTTACCCCCTCCCCCGTCCCTTGCCCTTTTCAAATGTTGGATGGGCTGATTCAAGCTTATTTTACAGCTTTTCTCTGACTCTGTGAAACTGAGCTCTACCAGAGCTGGACTCTGAGACTTGTAAATAATCTCCTAGAGGAGCCTCACTAAGTGGAAGCAGCCTGTTCAGTTCAATTTTCTCCTCCGGTTACCATCGATGACCTCCAGACATCTCAATTTCTTACATAATTCTCGAGCAAGCAGAGCCACCGCTCCATTGCCTCTGTTGGAAAGAATGTTACGCTTGACCTTCTCCCTTGCTGGTATGTGAGCACGACAACGTGTGAACCAGCCCCGCTCAGATCAGGAACCACCACACTGAAACTCCAGATACAGACCTCATTGTTTTATGTCTTCTCCAGAAGATTTGAATGCCTGGTGAATGTATTGCTAAACAGATACATTAGAAGTGAAGTTCTCTACCACCTCATTGAAACTGATCTTTTCCTATAAAAACAATGGAGTCCAGTGACATTTCCATCAAGCAAGACGTGAAACAACACCATTTGACCTTAGGCCATGTAAATAACTTTAACAAGCAAAAGCTAAAACACACTGAGTCCATCTAACAAGAAACATGTATGGAAGAATCTAGCATGTGGGAGAACTCCAGCACAATTTTTTAAATCCGTTAAATACGGGAACTGAACTTCAGAAATACCTGTGAAATTTTCTGAAGCAAAGAATGAAGGACTTATTCCTGGTGCTGTGAATATAACTTCATCTCGACCCAGGGGTTTCAAGAACCTCTTCCTCCTCCTCCTATTTACCTGTGCTCTGGTTCTTGAGATCACAGGTTTCCCCCACCCCATGAAGACAGAGAGTTCCTAGGAAATGCTTCATGAGTTGAAATGGTGTAGAGTGAAGAAGCAATTACCAGGAATTTACATGGACGAGTTTTTGTCCAAGACCCAAAAAATAAGTTCTCTTAGGTTTTCCTGATACCTCAGGACACATCTTGCTAACGGATACACCGAATAAATCGAGGTAAAGCACGCATGCTCGCAGACGTGGCTTGGTGCTAAGCCGCACAGAGAGGTTCCGGGGAGGGAAATCGGTGGGGCCGCTGCTGCCTCTGTAATGGCTCACCGTCAAACAAACACTGAAAGCCATTTGGGCTTTTCATCTTTTTTCATAAAAGCGAAAACCCTCTTCAGATTTCTGTCGGTTAGCAAAAACAGATACTGATGTAGGTCCTCCAGAAAAGCAAAGCGGCCTAATGCGCCCTTTTCCCCAAGCGGAAGAAGCCACCAGCATCGTTAAAGAAGGCCGCTCTCCCCTGAGGGATGAACATCATAGTTTTCTTTCGTTTAGACTGAATTCTTGTTCTCTCAATCTGAAGAAACTGGAAGAGAAAGAAAATCTTCTGATCTTCTTAGATCAAATAGATCTCTTGATAAAATAGATACTAAATTCTTAACAGGACGTGATAAAACCAACACCACAAAGGATTCCTCACTCTGCAAAATTCCAAGCACGATTTCAGGTCAGAGAGTTAAACAATTTGCAAAAAAACAATTCCAAAACGACATCCATCTGTCTAAAAAGACCCCATTTCCAAAACCCTGTTGTAAGCTTTTTGTTTCCCTGGATGTGTTTTTCTTTCCATCTCAACTTCCACCTAAAGCGAGACCAATCTTTCCTCACAAGAATATCTCAGGAAAAGTTTTCATCCCAGCATATCTTCACTCCTTGATTTCCAAACACCTTTACCCATAAAGCGGGATTTTTTTTGTTATTTGTAATAATCGCTGCCTACAAAGACCTGACCCTTTTACCTGAAAATGTGTGTTTCTCAGATTATTGTAAACGTCCACTTTACATTCAATTAATTGTTCAAAGTTCAAAAGCTTTAAACAATCATCCTTCCATTGCTGCTGTGGAGGGGTCCGCGCCCAGCATGCATCCCCAGAAAACCCCTAAAAGGGACATTTTTTCTTTGTGTTTAAGAGGCACATGAGGAACTCGGTGTCCCGAGAGCCTGGGACCATCTGGTGCATGGCACCCAGAACCTTCCACAGATGCAGGCTGCAGGGCTCCATCCTCCATCCACCTGGAGGGTGCAGTGGGCTAACCAGGAACTCATGCATCAGTCTAGCAGCTGGAACTTGAACTACTGGCCCGGGGAAGTAGCATTTTCTTACTGGCCGTAACTGAAACCTCTCTGACTGAGGACGTGAAGTCCTTTCCTTGACCTACACATGTAGGTCATCAATGCACAGAGGGCAGGACTGGGTCACCTCAGTGCTTCCCTCACTTTGAGGTTGAGACAGCTGAAAGGAAGATTCACCAGCAGTAGCCCAGAGAATGGAGAAGGGATGGCTCATTTTCCCAGGTTTGAGCATGTGAAACCTCTTGCAGCCCTTTGGTTGGTTTGTTTTGACACCTCTTGTCTCCTAAATCTCTAGGGTCCTGGTCTGCCTGCCCCGGGGGAAGGTAGAAAGGTGCAGAGAAACTTGGCTGAGCTTCAGATAGCTCTAACAACCACCATTTGCAGGAGCTGATCTAAAAGGGGAAACCTGCAGAAGACATTTCCTTTGAAGCGCACACAGAATTTAAGGAGAAACAAAAAGGTGCCTGGCAGAGTCTGGCTGGGTTCCAGTTTGTTATCCTTCTGAAAAGCCAGTGGCTCCAGCGCTCCGGAGGCTGCTAGTGTGTGACAGGGACGTGCGGTGCTGAGCCGACTCGGGAAGGAGGTGGAACAGCTCCACTCCAATCATACACGCAGGAGACCTTGACTGTCTGACAAGCAGAAAAGATCAAAATGCGTAAGAAAAGACATTTTTAAAGCACCTGTGTTGGAAACATAAACAACTGGGTGGGGGGGTGCAGTTAAGGGGAAGGAAATACAGTTTGAAAAAAAAATCAGTGTCTTTCATGAGGAGAGTTTAATACTTTTCAAAAACAAAAAGGAGAGAAAGAGAAAGAAGAAAAGACAAGAGACGGGTCAGTGGATTCAGGTGTAAAAAAACCTGTGAACTAAAGTCCACTGGGCTTGGAGAGGCTACTCTGGGGAGCCACTCACTCCCTTCCACTCTGTTATCTTCTTAGAGCCAGGCTAATTACCAAATTAGCACCAAATGATCAAGTGGAAAGATCTTCTCATGCTTCAGATTATATCACTTCCCCAGGGAAGCCCCCTGGATCCCTCCATTAGACCAGTGTCCCGTTCAAGCCTGTCCTCCACCCCGACATTTTTCCCTCACAGCATTTACCGCAGGACAGCGTGTGGGGTGACCATTCAATTTCCTGTCTCCTCCACTGGCCTGCAAACCACATGGGGGTGGGGGGTCAGGTCTCACTCACTGTTGATCCACAGCCACCAGCACAGTCTGGCATTTTCATTCATTCATTCATTCATTCAACAAATGATCACTGCACTTCTTCTATGTAACAGGATCTGTGCCAGGCACTGGGGATACCGTGTAGTGTGGGGGCAGAAAAAGGCTCCTCTGTTCTCACAGTGCTGAAATTCAGGGCTGGGGGCTGGGGACGGAGAAGGGATAGAAGTAACCAGTATAGAAGTAACGAATTCAGTGGATAAAACACAGCTTCAAATACTGGTAAATTCCGTGAAGAAAGGAAGGTGCTATGTTTCTGAATGCAGACCTGGTGGGGGGGAGGGGGGAGGCCAGTTGATGGAGTTAGTTGACCGAAAGGCTTCAGAGGGGTGATGTTTGAGCAGAGACAGAAGTGATAGAAAGTGGCAAGTTATGCAAAGATCTCAGTGATACAACACTTCACACAGTGCCTGCTCCCTCAGATAACAGTAAGCTGGGCACATCATGGAAGAGAAAGAAAACCACTGTGATGGGGAGCATGGTAGGGTCTGGGGAGACAGGCAGGAGGAGTTTGCGTTTTGTTCTGAGCTCATGGGAAATCACTGGAGAGCAAGACATTGGCTTTATTTCAATGGCACTTGGAAAAAAATCACTGACCCTGGCATACAGAGTTTTATGGAACTGTGTAATGAAAACGAGGGACATCCTAGTTCTCGGATGGAAAAATCACAGCAGCAAGCTGCTGTGACTAGTAGAGGGTCTTCAAAACAGCTCTTCGTGGCGACTGCTTCATATGGGGGGATCTTAGGAGCAAGTTGGGCAGAAATCCTGGTGGTCAGGGGCACCTGGGTGACTCATTCGGTCAAGCCTCCAACTTGGGCTCAGGTCATGGATCTCATGGTTCATGGGTTCAAGCCCCACGTCAGACCCTGTGCTGACATCTCAGAGCCTGGAGCCTGCTTTGGATTCTGTGTCTCCCTCTCTCTCTGCCCCTTCCTTGATCGAGCTCTCTCTCTCTCTCTCAAAAATAAATAAACATTAAAAAATAAGAAGATAGAAGAAGAAGAACAGGAAGAAGAAAAGGAAGAAGAGGAAGAAGAAGAAGAAGAAGAAGAAGAAGAAAAGGAAGAAGAAGAAGAAGAAGAAG
>NC_064809.1:24588255-24619341 GCF_023721935.1 Panthera uncia | reverse complement strand
AGAAGAAGAAGAAGAAGAAGAAAAGGAAGAAGAAGAAGAAGAAGAAGAGAAGAAGAAGAAGAAGAAGAAGAAGAAGAAGAAGAAGAAGAAGAAGAAAGAAGAAGAAAGAAATCCTGGTGGTCAGAGCGATTCTTGAGGAAGCCTAGAGCCCAGAGTTAATGACACAGGCCCAGGCATTTGAAAGTATCCCCAGTGTGGCTTTACGGTAACTTAGGACAGAAAATGTGAGGAGAGAAGGAGGAGGAAGAAGGTGGCTTCTTTCATTGGGGTTGCATGATATGCTCCCTTCTGGCAAGGCTGAATTTACCAACAAAAGTTAGTTATTTTCTTCAGCAAGGAAATTTATTTCAACCCTGTTCACCTAGCAGGGTAGAGAGAGCAGCCATAGTAAGTGTTATAGACCATTTCTTCTCAAAGTTACCCCCAAAGTACTCTAATTCCGAGGGGTGAGTGAGGGAGACTCATGGGAAAGCAGCCTCTTCATTGGAGGCTAAGACTGTCAAGGGGTATGTCGATTAAATTTACCATTCCATCGTATACCTGGCTTTGTTTTCAAGTTTAGAAATGATAACTTTAAAATATTTTATCAACTAAGTTATTTGGCTTTTCCCTCACAATTTTCTGGAAAATCAGGAAAAAAGTCCGGCCCTTCAGGAGGTCTTGGGTGACCTGACTCACTGCGCCCATCCCCTTGGGAGCCCAGTCTCCACTGTGAGAGGTGAGGTTCTAGGTCCATCACCACCATCACTGCCACCACCACCCCACACCCCAAGAGTCAGGTCCACACACCAGAGAAATAGTAGATGGAGTCTGGGCCTCAGGGAGGGAGGCAGAAAAGGAAGAGCTAAGAATCCAGGTTCCAGAATATGCCTGGATTTTCAGACGGTGTTCAAGCTCTTCATGAAACCCCTCTCTCCAAGGTGAACCCCTGTACTTCCTGCAGGACACTTGGGGTCTGGGCTGATTCCAAGTTTCATAACTACTCCTCCACCTATCAGATTGACCTCTCTTCTTGTTTGTTCTGAAGAAATGTCATGAGCTGTGCATTAGCAGAAGAAACCAAAGGGTCCTCCCACGCCATCCTACGTCAGTTTGGAGGACTTGACCGTGAAGTTCATGTCAGTTTGGCTGTTTTGCAAAATCGATGCAGTTTGGCACTCGCCAGCACCACCGTCCCAGCCAAATCAGCCATCAACTGTTATCTTTTTCGAATAAAACCTTCAAATAATGAAGTGTGGTTGTTTTTCTGAAATGTCTTGAAAAGGTTATTTCCAGGCTGACACTCTGCTTGCCGGCTTTTGTTGAGAAACACATTTTTTATACATTCACTTCAATTCTCTAGGAGAGAAAAGGGCCAAGAAAGAGTAAATAAAGCAGCGGCCGAGGTTCCTACCCATCCATCAATCCCAGAGCCCTGATTAAGCCCGAGCCATGCAAACACAGCCTTTCTAGGCAGGGGCACTGGCCAGACCCTCTTTCCAAAGGGACCCTTGTTGCCCTTGAGGGTTTAGAATCGAAAAGGAAAGCTTTTCAAAGCCATCAGAAAGTGGAAAGCAACCTAAGTGCATCCACGTAGCGCAAGAGTGTCAGAATTCATAATTAGGGGTCATAAATCTTTTTGCAACGGAGCAAAAATAAACAAGCTCGCGCGAGCACAAACCTAAAGGCAGCGGGCGGACACACGCTCCAAGCGTCAGCTTGCATTTATTTCTCTGCTTGGAAAGGGGAGACTTTGAAAGCTGGCTGCCAGTCAGGAGGGAGCCTCCTCGACTCTTCTTCTGGCCCAGACAAAAGTTTGAATGGTGTAGGGAGAAATCCAAAGAATAACACAGGAAGCTTTTGACCTCTTACATTGAAAAGGGGTTCTCTGTGGTGGTGCTGGGGGGTGGGGTAGAAAAGAGAAGACAAACCTCTTCTATGGTCATCTCTTTTGTATAATCCACAATGCTTGGCGCGGTAAAACCAAATACCAACAAACAAACAAAAGGAAAGTCTGACTTACAGTTTGCTGCTTGATACATCTGGCGGGGGTTTAGGAAAGGCATCCACAAACCATTTTAACTGTCTTGAGAACTTTGCTAGGGCAACAGAGATATGCACATAAATATGTACATATGTGTTCACACACCTCAGAGTGTACATAATCATTTCCCTTGTGAATGCAAACAACATCATTATAGCATTAAAATTGGAGGGGATCAATAGTAATGGAATTTCCTGAGAGCGCCATGTGGAAAAAAGGTCAATGAGAACAGTACCTGTGGAACTGATTACTCGTCGTTAGACTCGGCAGCATGAAAATAAACTCTTCCCCTCTCTTTCTGCTGTCACCCACTTTAAGGCATCCGAACCGAAAGCCCCAAATTAGCAAAGTAAAAGAGCCACTCCGGGGGGATTCTGGTGCTCTGAGAGGATGTCATCGCCGCAATCTCCCGACGGGAGAGCAATGTTAAGAAGTTTATGATCTGAATCAACGTCGCACGTACAAGCTGTCTGTCTGTTGGTCATTCAGGAATAGGGCTGGGGGGTTAGTCACCAGACTCCTGGGGCCACCACTGAGCTTTTGTGTCTCCCGTGTCTATAAAGTAGGAAAACACCTTTCTTTCGTAGCAAGTTGTTTTGATGTTTAAGATAAAAGGAGTAAAGGTATTAAAGCACATGTAAAGCGTGAAGTACCTTAAGAATATAAGAAATGTCTTGTTCCCAGACAATGTTAGGCAGCCCAAGCAGAGAGTAGAGAGCGGAGGGCACAGGGTTAGGCTTTTCCGGTTTCTCCTGAAGGCCAGGGGGGGATGGAAGGTGGCATGTGAAGAAAGGAGCCAGGGACCCTGTTCTGCACTTGCACGCGGCCAGCTGGTCTGGCGGGACTGGAGCCCTGGGCGTATCAGTGGGCTTGCCCAGTAGCATCCTTCCTCTTCCCTGTGGACACTCGGAAAAAGCCTGACTCGCTAGAATTGCAACCTCAGTTTTCAGACCCATGTGTCTTCCATCGTCAAGAAGAGCTAGAGAAGTTGACTAGCCTTTGGAATTCTTCTTTGGAAAAGAACATACCTGATTTTTTTGTTGGACTTTCCATCATTTCAGAAGACCAATCCCATTACCTTAGCTGAGGCCGGGGCCCACAAAGTACTTGTAACATTCCACGATCATGCTCAGTTGTGGCATCCAAGAAGAGTCTCCCAAGCACCAAGATTCAGTTGGAAGAGCCATCTTGGACTCTTCGGGCCCACCTGCTGGAGATGGAACAGGGACTCTAGGGCTCAGGTTTTAGCCAGTCCTCCTCCATGTCACCACCCCTCCCCCACACAGCCTTCCTCAAACCAGCAGACTAACTCCCATCTGCTAGAGTTTTATTTCCTTTTTTTTTAATGTTTATTTATTTATTTTTAGAGAGAGAGTGGGGAGGGAGGGGTAGAGAGAGGGAGAGAGAGAGAGAATCCCAAGCAGGCTCCTCACTGTCAGCACAGAGCCTGACAGGGGGCTTGACCTCATGAGATCATGACCTAAAGCAAAATCAAGAGTCAGAAGCTCAACTCACTGAGCCACCCAGGCACCCCTGGTTATGTTTTGTTTACATAAGAGAATTTGTAAAAGACCGTGGAATAAATAATCTGCTATTCCAGCAGTGTATAATTATAACCAGTCCAAGGGCATGATATGATTAACAAATTCATTTCCTTTCTGCTGATGTCCTCCTTTTTAGGCTTGTCCCCACTGTCACCTAATCCCACCAGGAAACACTGATGATCCCCTCTGTTCTGCAGGTTCTTTTCTTATGGAGCTCCCCCAGCCCCCTCCCATATCCCTTAATCACTACAGGAAACCACAACAGCATAGAATAATAAGAATTTTGCTCCGAGTTCTATGGGTCCACTGGGTGGATTTTGCTGACTTGGGCAGGCTCCGCTGATTTCAGCCAGGCTCTTGGGGTCAGCTGGCAGGGCAGCTGGGGGCCAAGAGGGAGGAGCCACCTATGCTCCCTGTGCTCTGTCCCCTCCAGCAGGGGGGCTTGGCTCACTCATGTGCCGCTGGGCACTCTTCTGACCGAGAGCAGAAGCACTCAAAGCCGCATTAGGCTTAGATTCATAAATGATACAGTATTCTCCCAGAGCATTCTGTTGGCCAAAAAAAAAAAAAATCACATGGTTGGCTCAGATTGGAGAGGTGGAGAAAGAGGATCCACATCTTGGTGGGAGGAAATTCTTCTAAGTCATACTACAAAGGGTGTGGATCGTGGGGGAGCGGGAGAATTGGGACCATTTTTATCATCAGCCTACCACAGCGTTTCCCTAAAGAAATGGGACACACCCAGCCTTATGTTCCCCTTTAGAAGAGAATGCCAGCTGTTTCCACACATTAGCCCAGATGTTTGTCCTGTCTTTAAGATAAGAATTCATCAGGTTTGGAAGCCTTGAACAGCAAGGCCCCTAAGGAAAATTGCTCTTTTTTTAATCTTTTTTTTTTTTTTTTTTTTTCCTGAGGAGGATTTATTTTTCTCTGAGGAGGGTTTAGCTTCCTGGTGACTAAAAATCTTGTCATTAACTGGAACAGATTGTAGAAGAATTCACCTTTATTTCAGGTTTAAAGTTTGGGGACTTTTCCTATCTGGCCCTACAGAAAAGCAACATTACCAGAGGAGAGTGGATGTCTCACAATGCCTGTTAGCAAAAGATAAGTTTTCGAGCTTCTGGGTACATATAAGCTGGTCCGTTCCAACTTCATACAACTTCCTGAAAGGCCTGGAGGGATTTTATACACACACACACACACACACACACATATATATATATATGATAGGATGGATATACATATAATACATATATATTATATATATGATAGGATGTGTGTGTGTGTGTGTATATATATATGTGTATATATATATATATATATATATATATATCCTTCCTATCAGTATGCTTATTTATCCCTTAGATGTCTGGATTCAATTTGACAGCCTTTGGGATTTTATATAGTATAACCATCTAGTCACTGACATAATAATTTTAGGAGATTCGAGAACCAGGGTTGGACACAGTTCTGCCAAAGCCAAGGGAAATTTGGATTGGGGAGATAGCTTCCCATGGGCCCCTCTGCAGGGACAGCAGCCTATAACAGAGGCCTGGGTTACTTGAGATACCCAGGGGAAGTAACCTTTCTTTCTGTGGGATGTAGAAAAACCAATGGACTAGCCCTATGGTAAAGAGATTATTGACCACTCCATATCCAGTCCCTTTGCCGTGTGACTTTGTAATTCCTCCTTCTGGTGCAATGTTCTTCTCCTCCCCTCGACTGTGGGCTTTTCTAGGTAACTCGCTCTGTCCAACAGGATATTAACAACGTGACATGAGCAGAGTCGCACCCTTTTGAGCTTCTATCACGAGAAGAACATGCTCTGGGGAGCTCAACACTTCCAGGAAAATGAGAAGCACCCAGATCATGCTTCAACTGCTGAAATCATCAGAGCTGCCCCAGTCTGCCTGCAGTTTAGAGCCAGTCCGCCCCAGCTGACCAGCAGACGTGTGATCCCAAATAAAAGTTTATTGTTTTTAGGCCACCACGTCCTGGGGTGGTGGGTTATGTAGCAGTTTGTGGCAAGAGCTGACTGTTATGAGTCCCCGTGGAAAGTAGAACAGGTGATAAATTACACGTGAAGCCGGACAGCCTGTAGTGTGTACTACAGGATTTTTCACAGTTGCAAAATTTGGGAATTGTTTTTTTTTTTTAATATGAAATTTATTGTCAAATTGGTTTCCATACAACACCCAGTGCTCATCCCAGCAGGTACCCTCCTCAATGCCCATTCCCACCCTCCCCTCCCCCCCCCCCCCCCCCCCCGGGAATTGATTTTTTATCAGTGTGACTTCATTGGTCCTCAGCTGGCATTCCAGATTCCCCTGATAACTGGGACACCAAATTTAAATGAGCAGAAGAAAATTCGATGTTAACGTTTTTCCCATTTTTACCGCAGAAATGTTCATTCCCAAAAGAAAGTGTATTAATGAGTCCCGCTACAACCATCACCCAGTTTCAACAAGTATCAGCATATTACAAAATTTGCTGCTTTCCACTATTTTTCTTGAAAAACCAGATATTTAAAAAAAAACTTTCAATGTTTATTTTTGAAAGACACAGAGAGAGCATGAGCGGGGGAGGGGCAGAGAGAGAGGGAGACACAGAATCCGAAGCAGGCTCCAGGCTCTGAGCTGTCAGCACAGGGTCCGACACGGGGCTCAAACCCATGAACCATGACATCATGACTTGAGCCGAAGTCAGACACTCAGCCAACTGAGCCATGCAGGCACCCTGAAAAATCAGATTTTTTTTTTTAATTTTTTTTAATGTTTATTTATTTTTGAGACAGAGAGAGACAGAGCATGAACGGGGGAGGGTCAGAGAGGGAGACACAGAATCTGAAGCAGGCTCCAAGCTCTGAGATGTCAGCACAGAGCCTGATGCGGGGCTCGAACCCATGAACGGTGAGATCATGACCTGAGCCGAAGTCGGACGCCCAACCGACTGAGCCACCCAGGTGCCCCAAAAATCAGATATTTTAAACTTCAGATCCCCTAGAATACATCTGTGGTGAGTTCTTGGAGTCAATTAAAGTAGAAATAATTTTCTCTCTCTCTATGGGTGTTCTTAAATTTGAGTTCAGGGAGTCCATGTATTTTCAGAAGTTTATGCAAAAGCTTGTGCACGTGAGTGTTTCTGTGAAGGAGGTGCACAGCTTTGCATTGGATTCAGAAGATAAGGTCTACTGCTCTGCCCAAAGAACATCAGCCATTCTTGCCTGTTCTTTCCCAGCTTTGCTGGGTGCCAACGTCTTGCACCTTCTACAGGCAGAAGGAAGCACATAAGTATGAAGGATGAAATCGCCTCAGCCGGAGGAGGACCGCTAACTCTCCAGGTGGCCAGAATCACTGATTTGCTTATGTCAGCACAGAAACAAGACAAAGTGTCAGCCTTGATCAGCTGTGCTAGAAGTTATAATGTCATAATTTAGAATATAATTTTATAATTTGTATTAGCGGTATTATATTTATAATATAATTTTATAATTTATATGAGCAGTATTAGAAGTCATCATCCTTTCAATGATCAAGAAGCACAACTCTGTTTTTCAGTGAGCTTGTCTTGGGCGGCTTATGAGCTCGATTTCTGAACCTTAGCTGCCTAACCATTTTGGATGCACCCACCAGCCAGCCTTATCAACAGAGAGGGAGTGTTTCCAGGTAGGTAGATTAGCCTAGCACACTGGTTCTTACACCATAGAAAATGTACAAATCGCCGGGAAGACTTTAAAATCCAGATTTCTTTGTCCCAGTCCAGACCTATTGAATTGGAATCTCTGTGAAATCTTCATTTTTAACAAACTGCTGGGTGATTTGGAGTCACTTGCCCATGGACCACCCTCCAAGAAGCACTGGCTGAGAGACACCTAGGTCTAGAGCAACTATCTGAAGCTTAAATAAGCCTTCCTTTCCTGAATTCATATTTCCTTTCAGTTTGTATGTGGGGGCGGATTTAAACACACACACACACACGCACACGCACACGCACACCTCTCTAAAGTTTCTTCCAGCCTAGAAATAATGTAATTTCTATGATTTCCAATTTCCTTCAGAGCCTGTGGACCTCTACTAATTTGTAGGACTGCTGTTCCACTGGGCTGATTTTAAAGGTTTAGACTCTGGGGGGATTTCTCAGAAACCCAAACTGAGGAGAGCAGGCCAGAGTCAGGGGCCCCCAAAAGTAATTCAAGCTACGCAGGTGGCAATGTCAGGCACAGAACATACAGTCCAGCATTATTGGAATTTCTAAACCAGTTCTTCCCAAGAGAAACGTCACATAAGCTATGGATACTCCAGAAGTTATCATCAAGTACAAAAAGGAACAAGAACATAATGAGGAGCACAAAGCCAAAGGGACAGTAAATGCAATGGCCCGCCCCCTCCGTGTGCAACATCAAGGCCACTGGTGCAATGTGGGTTTCATTAATGGCTCAAAGACAATATTTCACAGAGTTATAAGTTCAAGATGTTATTGAGAAACCCATATTGTGTTTTTTATCCCCACCTACCCCCTTCTCCAGAGTTTTCTGAAATCATTTAAAAAAAAAAAAACTTTTTAATGTGGTTCCACCCAAGGGGTCATATTTCTAAGGGTCTGGGGCAATGCACATCGGGCCCGTGAAACCCAAAACGGTTTGGTAGAAGGATGATGCTATTTCCTCTGCCTCTCAGGGGGGGAGAAGGGAGAAAGCTGTGAACCTGTTAAGCACATAAGCAGGATCGTGTGGGTGGCCCCAGAGAGGGACACCTGTTTTGCTACTAAATGCAAGATCACAAACACAATTTTTCCGTAACACTATCTGACCTGAAGCTCAGCCAGCGCTGCAGAGCCTAGAGAATTTCTAGAGAAATTTAGAACAAGATCTCACAGGGTCTTAAAGATACAGTCTTGGGAGGGCACCTGGGTGGCTCAGTTGGTTGAGCATCTGACTCCTGATTTCAGCTCTGGTCATGATCCCAGGGTCATGGGATCGAGCCCTGTGTTGGGCTCTACCCTGAGCATGAAGCCTGCTTAAGATTCTCTCTCTCTCTCCCTCTCTTTTTCTCTCTCCCTCAAATAAAAAGAGGTATAGTCTTGGGAAGAAGCCACACACTAAAAGAAAAAGTCTATGACATTCTTTTTCGTAGGTGCAGACTATTCCATGATATGGCTACACTCGTTATTAGTAAAAACTCAGAATGTCTCCTTTTTATTTTTCTGTTGTAAACAAAGTTGCTATCGATAAATATATGTGAATATATTTTAAAATGGTGTTTTGATTTCTGGAGGATGGATTCCTACACATACTGTTGGTGGTTTAAGAGTATTTACAGGCATGGACATTGGACATTTAATAAATATTGCCATCTTATTTTCAAAAATGATACTAACAAGTGTTAGTGCTTAATACTTAGTACAAAAATTATACTAACAAGAAGTGGATACAAGTGCCTGTTTTCCCACACTCCTTGTGAGCACAAGTTTCTCCCACTACCCCCCACTCTATGGGTATAAAATCATCTTACTGTTATTCCTATTTGCACCTCTGTGTTTCAGGTTGAGCATATCGGTATATGTTCACTGGTCACTTCCTGCGTCTTTTCTCTCCTGAGAGTGTGCCTCTTCACACCCTTTGTCATGAATTTGTAGAAGCTGAATTACATTAACACTTTGTCTTTGGCATGTGTTAATGTTTTTTCCCAGACTTGTTTGTCTTTTAGCTTTGCTCTTAATCTTGTCCCGTGACACATGGAGATTTTTAATTTTTAGGTAGTTAACTCTTTATAAATTCAAGTTTCCTAAAGTCTCATGTCACCCGGGGTTACAAAACCCACATCTTAAATTGTCTTTAAAAATATCTACCGTTGAAAAGACCAAGAACTTTAACTCGTCCATTTTAAATGCATTTTTGTGGGGCGCCTGGGTGGCTCAGATAGGTCAGATAAGCATCCGCCTTCTGCTCAGGTCATTATCTTGGGGTTCGTGGGTTTGAGCCCCATGTTGGACTCTGTGCCGACAGCTCAGAGCCTGGAGCCTGCTTCAGATTCTGTGTCTCCCTCTCTTTCTGCCCCTCCTCTGCTTGTGCTGTCTCTCTCTCTCTCTCAAAATTAAGCATTTAAAAACATTTTTAAAAATTATCTTAAAAAAATACTACCCAATCGAATTCTGATTACATCTATATGATTAAGTCTTCCCATCCAGAAACATAGTCACCCCCAACTGAAGTTGAGCAAGGCAATTCTCTGCCTTTTTTAGTTTTCAGACTGTAAATAAGTGTCCTGCTCATAGTATATTTAGTACTATGTTTTTTACATTTTTGTGTTTTTTATTGGTAATCGCTATGCTTAAAATGATCCATAAGCATAGTGTTGAAGTATTGTCCAGTATGCCAGGGTGTAAAAAGACTGTGATATGTCTTCAGGAGAAAATAGGTGTATTGACTTATAGTCAAGCAGGCATGACTTATAGGCAAAAGTTGGCCATGAGTTCAATGTTAATAAATAACAACAGATAGTAAACAAGGTGTCTCTAAACAGAAACACACAAAAAACAAGGTTATTCACTGAGTGGTTGATGAGAATGGAATGACCAGAGGCTTGCAGGAACCTACCCATGTATTTCCCCTAGGAGCAATGGGTCAATATTTGGTGTTTGTGGCAGCTTTATGGGATGAAACTACCACAAATAACCAGAATCAGCCGTACAATAGTCCCCCTCATCATGGTTTCACTTTCCACAATTTTATTTGCCTGTTGCCAACCGTGGTCCAGGAGCAGATGACCTTCCTTCTGACATGTTGTCAGAAGATTGATAGCAGCTTAACACCACGTCACAACGCCCACATTATTCACCTCACTTTACCACATCATGTAGATAGCTTATCACTTCACGTCATCACAAATGGAAGGGTAAGGACAGTGGAATTAAGATATTTTGGGAGAGAGAGACCACATTCACATAACTTTTATTACAGAACATTGTTATAATCGCTCTCTTTTCTTTTTAGTTATTGTTGTTACTCTCTGACTGTTCCTAATTTATAAATTAAACTTTATCACAGTTATGTACCTATAGGAAAAAACACAGTATCTATAAAGTTAGGTACTATCCACAATTTCAGGCATCCACTGGGGGTTTTGGAATAAAGGAGGGTCCCCTTTATAAAGTAGGGTCCCTTGGATAAAGGAGGACTACTGTATATCTTTATCTGCTATCTTTATTCAGATTTTGATATGAAAATTATGCTAGCTTCCTAAAATTAACTAGCAGGCTTTGTGTTCTTTAATATGGTCTGGAATGGTGTAAGTACATTAATTTCTTTCTTTGGGCCAATCTGTAATCAAGGCTAAACACTCCCTATTCTATTTTCCAACCCAGTTACATTCAGACATATTGTGAGAGGTTCTTCATGATATTGAGATAATCTGATAACTGTTTATATTAAATCCTTTATTACTTAAATTAATTTTAAAAATTCCAATAACATAAAGTTGCCTCACATTTGAATGTAAACGCTCTCCCATTATGAATTTCCTCCTGAGAAATTAAAATTTGAAGATTATATCCTCAAGAGATCAAAATCCAAAATTCTTAAGCTACAGTCCAAAAGATATAATATCCAAAAGTTTTTGCCCTGGTGAGGTAAAAATCCAAAGAAATCTAGGTTTAATATTCCTCCTCGCCTGTAATGTCTGATTTTGCTCGGTATCTCTAGACGTCCCTCGATGCTTGGGTGGAGCGAGTGTTATTCAGCAGCGGTAGACTAGACTGATCTCTGGAAAGGTGCAATTCATTCTGGACCAGAGAAGTTGAACTAGCCTTTAAAAAAGGCTGCCTTTTTTACATGCTGCCTTTTAAAAAAAGTCCAACGTGCTCAAAGAAAGGTGAGAATATTGTACCATTGGCTTTACCGCTACCAAATTTAGGAAGCAAGTCAATTTGCAGACCCTATCTGCAATTATCCCAGATAAAATTATGTTCTCAGAACGTAGCGCTTACAGTTGCCAAAGTGCAAAGCGAAAACTCATTGGTGTCAGCAGGAGAGAATGGAGAAAATCTTGATTAAATTCACCAGGATACGTTAGTCCCCATCAGTTGTCCAGAGCCCACAACCTGGGAATTTAAACTCCATTGGAAGAAATCTTCCACCAAGAGGCTGAATTTGGCACTGTGCATTAATACACAGGGGAGAAAGCTACCTGTATGAACTGTATCCCCTTCAGGAAGGGGCCTTCTTATAAATGGTATATTCTTACTAATATTTCTGCAGTGATACAGTTCCAGGCATGAAGTTTTTATTTGAGAACATTTCGTTTCCCATCCACCTTATTCAATCATCTTAATTGCTAAGTTTTCCTTTGGGTCTTGTGCTTCTGGCAACCCGATGTGATGGGGAGCGTGGCTCTGACCAGGGACATACGTAGCTTTCTTTTGCGAACAGGCGTTTTCAATGCTGTGCTACACTGGCTTCTCTACTGAAATTTCACAGGAATTTCTCCTGAATTTCACAGGAAATTTAACTTCCAGGGACGCATTATCTTTCATTCCCCAAGTGTGTTTCAGCTGGAAGATCAAACCTGCTCTTGATAAGTATGACGTTTGGGCTCCTAGAGTCCTTGTGAAAATGATTCTTCTACCATGGGCTGCTCCTTAATACAATACGCTGTACCATTTGGATCATGAGCACCTAAAGCTATGTGAAAGACATTTGTAACTCCTCAATCTAGTAAAGGGTAGCCAGATAAGACTAAGCATACTCAATGAAATATGAACTGCAGATGAACAACAAATACTTTTTAGTATATCCCAAATATTGCACAGAATATACTTCAGTATTAGTTTTGTTTATCTGAAATTCAAATTCAGTTGGGCACCCTCTATATTTATTCACCCAGTCTGGCAATCCTACTCTGGAACTAACATGATGGAGGTGACTCTTCAGCCTGAGGGCAGCCACTTAGATTCAGGATTGGCCCCTGCACACTTCCTTCCTTGGCCCTGAATGGAAAATGACATTTGGAGCCAACCGATCTGAGACCGCCTAGCTAGGTCTGGGAGGCACCTTAACCTAGAGCCTTCCTAGTGCTCTGTTAAGTAGGCAGAACTCAACTTCCTTGCAGTTCAAAAGCAATAAACACTGTTCCAATCACCAATGCATGAAGAGGTCTAATCCCACCCCAGTCTTTCCTGAAGACTCTGGTTCCAGTAAGAATCAAGGTCATGCAGCAACGAACTTAGTCTTGAACCCTTCCCCTCACTGCAGCCTGGACATCTGCTGTCTGGGTCAGGCCCATTGGCCACATACTGATTGCACTAGATAATCTCAGCCCCGACAGATATTGTGAAATTGCTCACCTATAGGAAAAGTGTTCCTTGTCAATGGATGACATCATTCTAAGTGCAGTAACCTGTCACGAGGTAATGCTACATGATAGACTCTGAAATGCTTGAGCTTTAAACATCCTATGCAGTTTGTATTAACAATGACCTAATGGGTATCCAGAGTCAGAACTAAAAGACAGGAGAATATAAAGTATAAATTTGCTATAGAAGAAATAAAAAATAAGGTGAATGCACATAGGTAAAAATGCTCAATTTCATTTATAATATATTTTTTCAAACTAAAGGAAGGAGCCTATATATTTGACAAAAAACTAAAAAGATTTCCAGCACCTAGTATTATCAAGGGTGCAAGAAAATGGCTATCGTCATACAGTCTCAGTGAGCATAAATTTGCACGACCTGTTGGACAGTAGAATTACATAAAAGAAGCCTGCTTGTAATACACAAAAATTAGAATAATCTAAATGTCAACTAGTAGGGACTGATAATTTCATATACTCTTATGATAAGTAGAACGAGATGGATTTACACAAAGAGACAAGGAAGGGTCTATAATATGTTAAAAACTTGGCAGAATTGTGTGTATACTCCCATTTCATTTTTTAAAGTACCTGCATTGATAGACTAGGTAGATTGACAGATATGTGTGTTCCAGTCGGCTGTGGAGTTATCTAGAGTGATGAGGGCAAAACACTCTTCCCCAGATTTTAACCTAACACATGTCCCAATCGCTTGGAGCCCTGAAAGCCAGTTTCTTAATAATAAAATAAGACAAACTGGGGGCGGGGGGGGGGTCATGGGGGAAGACCTTCGTTCTTCCTTGAATCATCAGAGAGGACAGTTCACTCTGAGTCAGACTAGTTTCCGTCAGGAGATGGGGTAACCACGTTTTGTGGTGCTTAAATCTATACAATTTGAGGGCTCCTTTTAATAACCAAAAAAATGGAGGCATCTGGAGGGCTGAGTCGGTTAAGCGAACAACTTTAGCTCAGGTCATGATCTCATGATTCGTGAGTTCGAGCCCCATGTCGGGCTCTTTGCTGACAGCTCCGAACCTGGAGCCTGCTTTGGATTCCGTGCCTCCCTCTCTCTCCCTTTCCCGCTCACACTTTCTCTCTCTCTCTCTCTCTCTGTCTCTCTCAAAAATAAATAAACATGAAAAAACAATTTTTTAAATAAAAATAAAAATATATTAAAATCTATTACTTGAAAATCAGATGATCATGCAAACCCATTGCTAGGGCATCTCCCCAGGCCTAGAAGCAAATGAGGTAGTGAGAGGCCCAGAGCCTAAGCTCAGTAGGGCATGGTTGGTGCTTAGTCAAAGGGGAAAGTGGGTGGGGGTGGAGCCCCATCTTAGGGTCCATCTTCCAAGTGCAGCCCTGCTAGGCTTGGCAGTCAGTGGTGTCACCAAATCAGGTGAAGGGAGCTGCACGGAGACTAGATCGGAGCATCTGTTTCCCAGCTGGAAGTTTCTGAAGGCGGGAGGTGTTCTGGACAGCCTACGTGGCACTAGAGGCCAGAGGCTGCAGGGGGCAGCAGTCCAGCCGTCTGCACTTGCACCATTTGGGGACCAGGAGGCAAATAAGTACAAGTTCCATGGGCCAAGGGATGCCGTGGCAGGCAGCCGGGCACCAGCGAGCTTCAAAGGACCCCCCCCCGCCACCCCCACCACCAAGGGGGCTCCCAATCAGGATGAAGAGACCTTGACGAAAGAGGTGGGGGGCTGTCATGGCAGGCCAGCAGGAAGTAGGGCGAAGGTGGGAGGGGTCAGGAGATTGTGGGGCAGAGGTCCACACTGGGCTTCTCTGAAGGATCCACTAATATGCCTCCAAAAGAGCCAGCGTTTGGAGGTCCACAGGACAGAGGCCAATGTGACACTGCAGAACAGTGTCACTACAAACAGCACCATCCATGTGAAGAGAACTCTGTCCCTTTCCTCTCTTCCCTTCTTCCCATTCCTTGTCCTACCTCCACCTAGGAAAACATTGGTTAATGGAAGAGAAGCGGGAGATCAAGGTGGAGCATTAATGAAAGCATAGAACTGTTGGAGGACGTCATCAAGACGAGGTACATACACCCTGGGGAATATAGTCGGTAACGTTGTATTAACTTTGTTATGTGACAAACATTGCTATGAGCACTTCACAATGTATACAAATATCAAATCACTATGTTGTAGGGGTGCCTAGGTGTCTCCATTGGTTAAGTGTTGGACTCTTGATTTGGTTCGGCTCAGGTCACGATCTCATGGGTTCGAGTCCGGGTCAGGCTCTTCGCTGACAACGCAGAGCCTGCTTGGGATTCTCTCTCTCCCTCTCTTTCTGCCCCTACCCCACGTGCTCCCTTTCTCTCAAAATAAACAAACTTTTAAAAAAATCACTATTTTGTACACCTAAAACTAATGTAATAATCGTATGTCAATTATATCTCAATAAGTTTAAAAAAAGAATAAAATGTTCTGTAATACGCCCCCTCCCAAAAAAAGATGTGATGCCAGTGGCTGGATCTGGACCCAGGTAACCAGAGGCTCCCCAGCTCCTCCCGTCCCCTTGGAATGTTCCCAGAGCTGCTCCAAGGATACAGTGATGAGACAGAAACGTGGTGTTGAGGCTGTCTGAACTGGATACCTGAGCGAACCCAGTTACGGGCGCTACATGAACTTAAGATGCTGGCAGGCAGAGTGGAGATCTCCTCCTCCTGCAGCCGCCCAAGACAAGCCTCCTAAGTTCCCTTGCTTATTAACATGGAGTGGCTTCCCTCTGTCTCCAGTCCCTCCCTGCCTTCCCTGCCTTGCGTGTACTGGGGCCAGTTTCAGATTATACCCAGGAAGGTCCCACAGGGATTGCAAACTATCTTGACCCCGTGGCAGATTCCTAAACCACACCTTCCAGGGGAAGGGGAAGGAGAGGAGAAGCTGGAATTGGAGCCGAGGTTGCAGTCTTGTGTTACCCTGTGCTGGACCTGAAACATCTGAAAATGTGACAGTTCTCACCGCCGAAAGTCGATCTGCCTGTTGCCAGCAGCGAACAGGGAAAGGGACACCAGAGTTTGTCTAAAGGCACCAGGGAGAGAAAAATAGCGCATCTCCTGATTGTACCCTGATTCTGTTCAGCCCACTAAAGAAGTGCGGGATCTATTTCTCACCTGATTTTTTTTTTTTTAACTTTTAAGACTGCTCACAATGGAGGACCACCTGCTTTATCCTAGCAACACGAGGCAGTGAGACATGGTGATTCGTAATAGAATCTGCAGGTCACAAACATGACGCTCGAGCCCCTCTGCTCACATTAGTAGTCGCCCCCCCCCCCCCCCCCCCCCCCCAGCCATCAGGATTTGTCTCCATACCGTCCATCTCTTCCTAATAGAGGCCCCTGAGATCTGTAAGCATGACTGACACTGATTTCTTTGTAGTTTACTTTCAGCTGAATGACATGGTCAAGGGCAGCAGAGCCGTATGATTACAGATTCCCGTGCTATCAACATATAATTTCCAAATATCTACAAGCAATATGTAAAACTCACAAGTAAATTATCCCTGCCTTTTAGCAGAATCTATATAAACTTCTCCTTCTAGTAATAATATGTTTTGACTTTCTTAAAAAAATCTCTTCCGTTTTACTTTTCACGACAACATGAGGCACTCCACGATTCGCCCGGGTAGACGCTGTTTTCCCAGGCTGACATATTTGTTCCCTTCGGTGCTGCCTTGTAACATCTAAATGCATCACAGCATCCCCAGCAAGATACTTTAATTCAGAAAATATTATTTGCATGATTTTTGAGTGTCAGTCTGGCCACTGGGGATATAATAGCAAACGAGACAAAGTCCTTGCCTTTATGGAACTTTTATAATAGTGGGGAGTTTGTCAACAATAAATTAAGAGGTATAGTAGTCAGGATTCTCCAGAGAAATGGAACCAGTAGGACAGATAGATAGATGACAGATAGATAGACAGATTAGATTAGATAGATAGATAGACATTATAAGTAATTGACTCACGTAATTATGGAAGATAGCAAGTCCAAACTCTGCAAAGCCAATGTCCTAGCTTGAGTCTGAAGACTGGTAGGCTACCATAGAACCAGGAAGAGCCAATGTTCCAGTTTGAAGGCTGTCAGGAAGGAGAAGGTTGGGGAAGGTTCAACCTTATTCAGGCCTTCAACTGATTGGACTGGGCCCACCTACATTATACAGAACAATCTTCTTTACTCAGTCTACCAATTTAAATGTTAATCTCATCCAAAAATATCCTCACAGAGACACCCCCAATCATGTCTGACCAAATACCCAGGCACCTCATGGCTCAGTCAGATTGACACATAAAATTAACCATCATTAGAGATTTAAAAAAAAAAAAAAGCTGAAAAAATAAGATATTTTATGAGTGTTAGGCTACAGAGAACATAAACTTGATGGTCTTATCACAGGGTGGTATGAGAGAAAGTACGCAGGGAAGGGAAGAAATTGAGATGGTCATGCGTTTAAGTCCAGATACTGCCCGGAACTTTAAATACATCAGTATTCAAATGCCATCTTGTGGCTGATTATTCATGTTACGTTTCATTCCTTTGGTGCCATTCTTCTCACATCTGTTAAAACCTGTTAAAGTGTTTTTCTTTTTAGAATCGATAGAGTTGCCTTCTTAAGGCTCCACGGTTTTATGCCCTTCTTTCCTTGTACGAAGTACAAACTTCATGCCTGCTGGGTCCAGGATCCTAGCAGCCATGCCAGCTTCACTCCAAGTTGAAATGCCTTCTTTGATTGTAATGGATTTAATTCAAGCACACCATAAAATAAAATATTCCTGGTCAGTGTACATAAGGATGCCATAACAGAAATATTTACACATTTAAACTAACATACAGAATCGCTTTACAACCCCTACATTTAGTGCAACAATAACATCATTACATAGAATAAACAGGTCTGAATCATTTCCCAAATTCTGGGCCTCCATAAATAGCAGTCTGCATTCTTGGCCCAGTGTTGTAATCTTTGCTTGGTAACTTTATGCAGTCTACTAAAAGACTTGTCATAAAAAAGGGCCCAGAACCCACGATTTATCTTTAAGACATATTGTCATTGTTGCAAGGTATTGCGTGTCTTTATTTTTACACACCACCCCTGCCCCCCACTCCTCACATCTGCATTGTCTAGAAGGCACACTGAAGTCAAGAGAACTCATTGCTGACTTTCTCTTCAATGTATAAATGTATCCAGTCAACACATCTTACACCTTCAACTTACACAATGTTGTCTGTCAGTCAATTACATCTCAGTGAAAAATAAATTTCAAAAAATATTCTACAACCCAGGAAAAAAAAATATCGTACTGAATAATGAAATCACAGTAAACAATGTTTATAGTGTGTGTAAAAGGTACAACTACAACAATGTAAACACCCATGTGTATGAGTTCCCTATCACTCTGTAACATAGTACCACAAACCTAGCTGCTTACATAACACCCGTGCATTAGCTCAGAGCTCTGTGCCGGAAGTCTAGCATGGTTGGATGGGGTTTTCTGCTACAGTTATCACAAGGCTGAAGTCAAGATGATGGCCAACTTGAATTTTCATGGGAAGCTCTAGGCTCTATCCCGCTGACAGTGTGGAGCCTGTTTGGGATTCTCTGTCTCCCTCTCTCTGACCCTCCGTCCCCCACCCCCCCACACACACACTGTCTCTGTGTCTCTCAAAATAAATAAACTTTAAAATATATATATTTTGTATCTGCTATGAACATAGCAACACCACCTTTCTTTTGTTTAGAAAAACAGATTTATGCTGTTACCCATGGACCAGCTGAAGTGTACAGGAGGAATGTGGGTCTCATGGGCAAAACCAGCACAGGAAAAGCTCCTGGCAACTCTATTTCTCTTCTTGATGTTATGATTTGTTTATTTGTTATTGTAGTATAGTTGGCATACAATAGTTTCAGGTGTTGATGTTATTGTTTGTTTTTCATTTGTTTGGTTTCTTGTAACCACGTTCCTGGTGACAAAATAGACTCCAAGAGTATACAATGATTGCCAAGGCTGTGACTTCATTTTGTTTCTCTGCAATGGTGTTAACCCACCATATTTCCAAAGACTTTAATGATTAAAAAAAAAAAAGAAAAAAAAAACCCTGTAGTGAGTTTTCAACTTTCTGTTTTGGGAGGGTATTCATAGCCTTCTTCCTTCTCTTTCCTTCACTACTCTTGGCCCAAAGAGAAATAAAACCCCAAGTTTTATATATATTTATATGAAAATAAACCCCAAGTAAATTTGACTGTTTCTTCTCTGGTCTACTTTTCTATCTTAAGAACTCAGCCCCTGAAGACTGGGGACATCCCTGAGTAGTAAGGAGTCTGCGTCCTTTGAAGAAGCCACCAGATAATAGGAAAATAGTAGAACCACTTGCTTCCTTGCCATCAGCATCATTTATAGACTCTTCCCTTCTCCATGATCTGCCACAGGGAGGTGAGACCACAACGTGACTGGCACTCCTGACCCACTGGTGCCATCAGACCTGATCTTTACAGTGTTGTCCACACCCCACCGCCAGAATGTCCTTTTCTTGCTCCCCAAATGCTGCATTGTTCTCTCAGAAGAGGAGGAGACAACATAATTTCATGTCTCCCTTCACTGGGCCCAAACCATAATACAGGCAGCAGAAATCCCATGACATTAGTACAACGTAGTTGGCATTTTTCTAAATTCAAAGCTTGTCTTATTTTATCCCCCAAATTTTATTTCTTTAGTCTTTCTTTTGAGAGCAATTTTGGGGTCAAGAACAGGAATCAGTCATTTGTAAACTTGCTTTTATATACTCATATGCCTTCATATTCCATATCTAAATTTTCTAACTTTCCTAAAATGACCTCATATTGTTTGTGTAACTTAAAAATAAATTTCACCTAAATTTATTTATGTATTTTTTAAGTAGGCTTCACGCCCAGCGTAGAGCCCAACGCAGGGCTTGAACTCATGACCCTGAGATCAAGACCTGAGCTGAGATCAAGAGTCAGAAGCTTAACTGACTGAGTCACCCAGGCATCCCTCACCTAAATGTATTTTAAAATAAATGGCATTAAATTTCATCCTAGTGTTTTCTAATCAATCAATTCTGGCAATACACATTTGAGCTTATATAATGTTCCAGGATAACAGTAGCTAAGTCAGAAATGTCTATTTAAACAGAACCTCATTTGCTCCTTTTACTATTACATGATAATTACGTGAGCCAGCCAGGGTCCACCTCTGCTCAGGAGAATATAGGTGAAAATGATACCATGAGTAAGTTTAATTCTCCTCTGAGGCATTCTCTTTGAGGCTTCTCAATCCAAAGCTATTAGAAAAAGAATAAAAACATCAGCAGTTAGATTAACAGCTGGATTTTGTTTAAAATATTTCCTTAATTATAATCTATTTAATTTTTTGCAGTTTAAGGGATTTTTGTTGTTATTGTTATTGGTTTCCAGAGAAAATCCCTTACTTGTGTCTCTTATATGACAATCTCGTGTTTCTGGATTGCAGAGCTGAAAAATATGGTGGCAGTTGCTCTGAAAAGCTTGTCTTCTTTGCTCTTCTAAATTTTTCACTCAAGCAATAGTTCTCTTTTAGGAATATGTCTTCCCAAAACAATCGAATCTCAGGAAATCGTGCAGAATTTTAAGTTGCTAACAGCGCAGGAACTCAGTGAAACGTGGGGGGAGGGGAAGGCTCAAAAAACACATACTCACTGGGTGTTTGCTTCCTCTTCAAACTTAGAAAGACCTGAGCATTGTAAGGGCTACGTGAACCCAAGACACTTATTTTTCTCACTGTTCTGCTTTGGGAGAGATTGGAGACAGAGCCCACCTACTATACCACATAGCAGCGGCCCTTAGGGAGACAGGATGAAGCTTTATAATTTTAATAGAGACCAGTTTTGAGTGTAGATTTGTGGGGCCGAGCCCCTAACCTGTGGGATCTGTTGCTAACTCCAGGTAGATAGTGTCAGAACTGGATCATAGGACACCCCACCGGAATTGCAGAATTGCTAGATGTGGGAAAGTCACGTTCACATCTATCTAGCAATAGAAGTGTTCCTTGTGAGGAAAGTTGAGAGGAGACACGGGGAAGTTCTCCCACCACAAAGGGCAAGGACAAGATTGAGAGTAAATTTTTAAAAATAGGCGAAAACAGCAGAAATTAATAAATTATAAAGCAAACACACATACATACAAACATACACAAAAACAGGAAAAGCAAAGCAGCCCCCCCCCCGCCATATTTTTGAAATAACAAAACACTGGAAACCATTTCAATACCTGTCAAGAAGAGAAGAGGCAGATACAATGTAGCGTGTGAATACAATGGAACAGAATGACATCATTTATGGGCCCAGCAGCTTCCGCTGTGCTACTCTGCTACTATCAGAATGACATCATTTAAATGAAGGTGCTGGAGCCACACGTATCCTCAGGGATAAATGTCAAAAGCGATGTTGAGGGATAAAATCAAGTTGCACAAATTATAGGTCCGAGATAATACCACTTGTATGAAGTTTCAAACACATCCGACAAAAATGTGTATTTTATGACTGCACAGGAACTTTGTAAGAACCAAAAGGCTGGATGAGACAGATATTTACCAACTTGGGGAGAGCGGCTAGCTCCATGGAGGCGGGAGGGAAGGAGGGAGGATGGGGTCAGGGAGAGACACGAAGGGGGCTTTGACTGTATCTGTTCCGGTTCTTCTCAGTATCTAAAATACACAAAGTAAATGTCAACATTGGTTAAATCTGGATCTTAAACACGTAGATGCTTTGTTCTCTGTTTTCTGTGTGCCTGAAATATTTCATAATTTAAAAAGTATTTGTAAAAGCAAACATTGCGTTTCGACCAGGAGCTTTTGCGAAGTAATGTTCCTTCTATTAGATTGTTTATTATATGCTGTCTTCTTAAGTATTCAAAATTAAACCTTAGATGGCCTCCAGGTCCTCATTAATTGTGATTAATGAGTTTGCCAGGACTCGACCCCACTTCCTACTGCTCCGCGCTTTATCTCTTCTTTTGCTTGTCTGCCCTTTCTCGGGAGCACAGTGTCGGGGAAAGAACACTGGCCCGTTCAGTGGTAACAACAGTAACAAATAATCTGTTTCAAATGAAGACGACGAACAGCACCCTCAGCTAATAAGTGTTTAATTCTATCAACAGCTCGAGTTAAACGTATTAAATATGGGCTCTGTTATCAGATTCCACGGTTTCAGAAAGATGCATCTGTTAACATACACAGAAGAGCAGGCCATCCATCAACCACGAAAGCTACACAGGCTGCATTGTGCGGGCAGAGGGCCTACTCCTTTCTACGGCTTGAGGGAAAGCTTGGCCATGTGGTTCTCATCAAAGACCTCGAAAGTGCACTTCACATCATAATCTAAAGAGACGACCCGAGATTAAATGCAGGCCCAACACATATACATTTCAGGATCCGGGAGAGGTATTTCGACTCTATAACATATGTAGTCATTTCTGGTACATAAATTGGATTTTTACAGGCCCTTACAGAATCCATAAAGAATCCTTCCCTACTTTTTATATTCTTTCTGACAATATTTTGTATAAATGTTGACATTTATCCTTTGAATTGTGTTAATTGGGGGGCATGGCTTCTGCATCCCTAGGATGACTGTCAGTGTCAAGGAGCAGGAAGGAGTCGGAAAGAGAATAGATGGGCTCAGTAGGGAGTGGGGGAAGGGCGGGCAGGGGAGACTAACAGGGAAAGAGCAGAAGCGCCATTACAATCTACCTCAAGCCAAGGACACCTTCTTATCTGCTCTGAGACCACCCACTCTGTGCCTCACCAAAGAGAGGCACAAACCTCTTTGACTCCTGCGGGAGGCAGAATAATGGTCCCCCGAAGATGTCCACATGCTGATTTCCAGAAGCATGAATATGTCATCTTGCATGGCAAAAGGGGACTGTGCAAAATTTATTCATTTAAGGATCTTGAGGTGGAAAGATAATTTTAGATTATCTGACTGGGTCCAATGTAATCACAAGGGTCCTTATAAGAGAGAGGCAGGTGGGTCAGACTCACAGAAGGAGGTCAGAGAGAGAGAGAGAAATTTGAAGACATGGCTCTCTAGACGGAAGCCCTAAGGGCCATGAGCCAAGGAATGCAGGCAGCCTCTAGAGACGGAAAAAAAGTGAGGAAATGGATTCCGTCCTACAGCCTCCAGAAGGAACACAGCCCTGTTGACAATTTGATTTTAGGACTTCTGGCCTCTAAAACTGCAAAATAACAAATCTGCGCTGTTTTAAGCCACTAAGTCTGTGGTAATTTGTTATGGCAATAATGGAAAAATCAATACATGTCGCTACCCCAGTGAAAAGTTACTGATCGATAACTCTGTTCATTCCAATCTTGATAGCCCTTCCAGTCTTCAAGGCTCATGTTTCCGAGGTGACTATGAGGAAAGTCTGTGTGTGTGTTTTGATATTCTGACGGTACATTGCTCTGGATAAATTATGAGTTCTGATATGAAAGGCTCTCAGAGCACCACAGAAATGGAATAGTATCCCACACATGTCAGCTGATAAGAAGGATGGGAGCCCTGCACCCACAAGACAAGCGAAGTAATGTTTCTTCTATTAGATTATTATATGCTGTCTTCTTAAGTATTCAAAATTAAACTTCAGATGGCCTCCAGGTCCAGGTCTCACTTACAGTAAGAAAAACCCGCCTGCACATACATCCTCCTTGTCTTTCCTGCACAACCTTGGGAATCTATATTTACTTCCAGGCAAATGAGAATTCTCAACTGGCTGAAGGAATATCTTTCACCTAAAAGCACTGAAATAAAAATCTCTCCTCATAAATTTAAACATATTTCCAAAGAACTACCACATATCTGAGGAAAATCAACAACGTGAGAAAGAACTAACATGAGGAAACAGAATTTGCAAAGAAGACCAGAGGAAACTGCAAAATAATCATTAGTATCCTCAGAGAGATGAGAGGCTATCACAAGCAAAAGCTGGTATAAAAAAGTGATCAGAGTGGTGGAAACAATTGTCGTCCCTAAGTCCACAAATAAGCTTCAGTACATGAGGTGGAAATAATGGAAATAAGTAATTAAATTGGTAACTTGGAGACGCAAGCTCAGGCATTCTTCTGGAATAGAGTGCAAAATAAAAAGTAATGAATCAGGGGGAAAATGTTAAGAAGCAAGGAAAACGGACGTAAGAGCCCACTAAAAGTCTAGGAGGAGTTGGGGTAGCTCAGTCAGTTAAGCATCTGACTTCAGCTCAGGTCATGATCTCACTGTTGGTGAGTTCGGGCCCCGCATCCGGCTCTGTGCGGACAGCTCAGAGCCTGGAGCCGGCTTCGGATTCTGGGTCTCCCTCTCTCTCTGCCACTCCCCCACAAACACTTCTTCTCTCTCTGTCTCTCAAAAATGAATAAATGTTAAAAAATGTTTTAATATATAAGCAGGCCAGGGTATGACCATACATTTATAAGAAATCTATAGAGCAATATTATCTCTGTAGTAAAATAATTTTAAATTCAGAATTCAAGTACAAAACCATTATATAATTTTAAAGGAAGAAAAAAAAGACATTTTCAAATTATAAAGATTCCGAAAGTTTACCCCTCATGGAACGCATTCTTAAGGAATTACTAGATGCTGTACTTCACTAAAAATTAACCAAAAAAAATGTTTTTGGAAAGAAAACCATCATGAAATTCAAGAAATAATGGAAAGTAACCAGTAAAATCATGACATCTTATTCTATATTATATATACTTAAGAAGCCATTTCTCTGAAAGTATGGGAATCATGGTTTTAAAACAATACAACTTTGCAGTTACAATTTCACATGTTTTTCAGAAAGTAAATTCAGTGGGTAGGCAAAGAGGGGTATTGAACTATGCTAAGATCCCTGACTGTTCAGACTATGAAAGAGGCAGGTAAAAAAGATGAATTGTCAAGTGTTGACAGAAAAATATAAGGTTACCAATTTGAAGAAGAAGAAAAAGTTATGTAACTTTGAAATCACAAAAATATTTTAAAAGGAAGTGTAAGAGGGATGAAAAGATGGGGGAGAGGTAAGAAAGAAGACAGGATACGAAATAAGATCACTTGATATGTTAAAAAAAAAGTACAATAAATGGGAGGCGTACACCAACATTAGAGGTATAAAGACTAAATTTATCAATTACTGCAGTAAAAATAAATGGGTTAAATCCAGCAAAAAGAGAGAGAAAGAGATTTTTAGACCTAAAACCAGAAACAAATGAAATTCAGGGGTGCCTGGGTGGCTCAGTTGGTTAAGCTTATAACACGGCTCAGGTCACAATCTTGTAGTTCATGGGTTCAAGCCCCACATTGGGCTCTCTGCTGTCAGTGCAGAGCTCACTTCAGGCCCTGTGTCTCCTCTCTCTGCCCGACCCCTGCTAGCACACACTCCCTCAAAAATAAACATTACAAAATGAAATGAATTTCAGCTGCATGCTGTTTACAGAAAACATATAAATCAAAATGACACAAAAATGGAAGATAATGCAGTCAAACAGACAAATGAGGTGAATTCTAACGCTGTGGCCCTACCAATGTCAGCCTAAACATAATCAAAGCAGAAAACACATTGTGTTTAAAGATACAAACAAGGGGCTCCTGGGTGGCTCCGTCAGTTAAGCATCCGACTTCGGCTCAGGTCATGATCTCGCTGCTTGTGGGTTTCAGCCCCTCGTGGGGCTCTGGGCTGACAGCTAGGAGCCCGGAGCCTGCTTTGGATTCTGTGTCTCCCTCTCTCTCTCTGCCCCTCCCCGCTCATGCTCTGCATCTCTCTCTCTCTCTCTCTCTCTCTCTCTCTCTCAAGAGAACTGCCTTCTGTGTAATAGGGAGAGACATAAACTAAAAAGCAGAGGAGGCTCTATAAAGCAAGTCAGCAGTGGGAAAATGAGGACAAAAGAGTGAGAGGAGTTATCAGAACAACAGTGTGGTACACTCAGAAGGTTCTCACTAAGCTGGGGAGGTGGTTGCGGGGGTGCAGGCGGATAATTACAAACCATGCCCTACGAAGGAATTTAGGCTGAGCAGTTTTACATGAGGCAGGAGAAATATCACTTTTTTTAACTTACTGATTCGAGGTCTTACTGATTCATTTTTATTCGACTGAGATCTGAGAATATAATCTGTAAGATTTCATTCTCTTGCAAGCCATTGAGACTTGTGGCACAGCCCAGGATATGACCCATTTTGGTGAATATTCCATGTGTTTTTTAAAAGAATGTATATTCTGGGGCACCTGGGTGGCTCAGTCGGTTAAGCTTCAGACTCCTGATTTCAGCTCAAGTCCTGATCCCAGGGTGGTGGGATGGAGCCCTGCATTGGGCTCCATGCTGATTGTGCAGCCTGCTTGGGATTCTTTCTCTCTCTCCCTCTGCCCCTTTACCCTGCTCACTTTTTCTCTTAAATAAGTAAGTAATAAAATGTATATTCTGCAATTATTGAAATAATGTCTTCTAAAAGAGGTTGATGTTGTTCAATTGTTATATCATTCTAATTTTCATATAAATTAAAACATTAATTTCTGAGAGAGGGGTCAATGGGGCATCCTACAAATTACCTGACTGGCACTCCTCAAAACTGTTAGGATCATCAAACAGAAAGAAAGTCAAAGACACTGCTACAGCCAAGGGAAGCCTAGGGAGCTATGATGACTAAATGTACTGTGGTACCCTTGATGGAATATTAGGACAGAAAAAGGATAGGTAAAAACTAAAAACCATGCACTTTAGTCAATAATAATGAATCAATAATGGTTCATTAATTGTAACAGTTGTACAGGTACCATGTTAACATAAGATGTTAATAATAGGGAAATTGCATGCAAGGTACATGGGAAAATGCTATATAATTTTCTCAATTTTTCCTCTAGATTTAAAACTATTTCAAAAGGACAAGTTCATAGAAAGAGGTTAACGTGAGAAGCTAGTGGCACAATTCCCTAACATTACCAGAGTTAATCACAAGGATCCACATATGTTAGAATGGACATGGTCAAGACCCCTGGTCTACCGTGGCTCTGTTGTATTGCCGTCACAGTAACTAGGAGAATATTCCGAGATGACTCTGACATCAAAGAACTAAAGGTAAATTTGGAAACTACTTCAGGTGATCTCTAAGAGTTTAGAGGCCGAAAGTCCTAGGTTGGAAATCCATCCTTGCTCCTTTCCAAACTGTGGGTTATACAGGTTATGATCATCTCCATTTTTTCAAATGTAGAATGGGAAAGACATCTACTTTATGCTTTTGTTCTGAGAATTAAGCGAATTACTACATATAAAAAGCCATAATAATATCGAAGTCAATAAACAATAGTTATTTGCTACTAAAAATAGTTCATTGCCTTTTTAAGAAAGAGAAATTTAAAAAGGTGGTCTTTGACATTTACCCACACATTTACCATTTGGGTGTTCTTTCATCTTGTTTCCAAGTTTCCACCTGTCGGCACATTAATCTGAAGTACTTTCTTTAGACTTTAGGCACAGGTATTCTGGAGAAAAATTCTCCAAATTTTCATTTACCCCCAAATTTCCTTATTCCAACTTCAGTTTTGAAGGATATTCTAGACTGATATAAAATTCTGGGTAAACATACTTTTTTTTTCAACATTTTATATGTTGTTTCATTATCTCTGGCTCCCTTTGATCTGATGAGAAATAAAACATCATTTGTATCCTTGTTCTCTGGTTTTAGACATACTCTCTCCAGCCCTGGTTTCAGAGTTTTATTATGTCATATCTAGTGGGTTTTCTTCAGATTTACCTTACTTTAAGTTACCTGAGTTGTTTGTTTGGTTGGTTGGTTGGTTGATTTTGTTTGGGTTTTTAGTTTTTTTGGTTTTTTTTTTTTGTTTGTTTGTTTTTTGATGAGTAGGATGGTATTTTTTAATTTTGGAAATTCTCAGCCAGTATACCTTCAACTATTCTCTCCATTCTCACTCTCTTCCATTCTGGGACTGCTGTTACACATATATGAGAGTACTTGGTATTGACCTATGATGCCTGATGTTTTCACCATTTACTGTAATCTTTTTTCTTACTGTTCTTTGGATCAAATGCTTACTATTGATTTGTCTCCAGCTCATAATCGTTTTTTCCTCTCATCTCTAAATCTATACTTAAGACCATCCAGTAAATACTTCATTTCAAATATACCACTTTTCACTTCTGGAACTTCAATTTGGTTCTTTTTATTCATTTCTCTGCTGAGATTATCCATCTTTCACTAATTCTGGCCATGTTTTCCTTTAGTCTTTGCATATATTCATACTAGCTGTTTTTAAATTCCTGTCTGCTAATCCTAATATCTGGGACTGTTCAAGGTTGGTTTCTCTTGACTATGGATTATATGTTCTTATTTATTCACTTGCCTAGTAAATTTTGATTGTGTGAAAAGATTGTGTAAATATTTAGTCTCTAATGTGCAACTCCTTTAACAAACATCGTCATTTTTGCCCTTTAGAAAAAAATATTCTAGTAACACTGTGGCACTTAAGTCGAATAGAGGAAGATCATATTCGGAGAGATGAATTAGAGTATTTTAATATTCTAGGATATAATTGTAATAGGAGAGGTATTTAATGAAGACCTGGACTAAGGATAAGCAGTGAGAATTAATGAAGAGGAAAGAAATTAGAAATATTAATGAGGTAGCATCTACTGTAAATTGTCAATGGACAAAGTAAGTGGAAGGAATCTGGGACCTCTTCTTAGCTTGATAGCTTGGGTCACTTATGTTGAGATAGAGAATATGCAAGGAGGGAAATTGTTGGGTTAAGCAGGTAGAGAATAGTCAACTGACTTTTAGAAATATTGAGTTCAAGGATCCTGGGAGATCTTCAAAAGTCGGCTTTAGTGATTCAAGCTTCAGAAAATGGCCTATGTGAGAGATAGAGACTTTAGGATCAAAAGTTGCAGACATAAGTATAGATGAGATAACTCAACCAGAAGATATAGAACAGGATATTATAACCCCAGGCTCTTGAAGATGTACACAAAATTAACATGGAATATAAGATGAATGACAGTTTGAAGAAAATATTTGTAAAAACTGTCCTAAGTTGCAAGACTCCTACAAATCAATAGGAAAAACCCTAAATCCAAGAAAAGATGGACCAAAAAAAGCAATTCAAAAAGATAACATTCAAGTCAAATAAGCATGTAAATAAATGTTCAACCTCAGTAATGATAAGAATTCAAATTAATCAGGTGCCCCTTGCCATCATTGTGATAAACTAAAAAGATGATAATACCATCTGTTGGTGAGGATGTGAATAAACATATTCTCACATATAGCATGGAAACTGCTATAGACTCTTTGGGGGACAATCCAGAGTATCTATGAACATAGAATGTGCCCATTATATTTCTTTCCTAGTATACACTCATGGTCCATCATTTAAAACAACTAGACAGAGAATTTATTTCTTTTCAAACACACATGGAACATTTACAAAATCAACTGTGTATTAGGCCGCAGAGGAAATTATCACAAAAAGTGCAAAATGGAGAAAACATTAAGTTCACAGTTTCCACTCAATGCAATAATATCAAAAATTGATAACAAAGTAAAGCCCCATTCTCCTCCACCAAATTCTATCCCTTGGGGGGAAAAGCTAAATTAAACATTTTTAGAATAAAGAGATCTAAGTCTAAAAGGATAAGAAAATTTTAAGTACCAATGACATATCAAAAAGTATGGAATGCAGAGGTAGAGCTAGTAAAAAAATGTAATCTTAAATGCAAGAAAGAATGAAAGTGTTTGACTACCATTCAAACCAAAAGTTTGAAAAAAAGTAGAGGGTTCTGTTCTAGCATGTCAGGAGCTTAGACCTTGCCACTCTGCCCTAACAAGTACAAAGTTGAACAATTAGAAAAATCAATAATTCTTCTCAGATATGGCAGAGAAGTAAGGTCACAGGGCAAACCACTGTTTCCAAAATTGGAAAGACAGGTAGACAGAATCGCAATGTACCAGCCCAAAGACACAAATAGATTAAAAGTAAAAGGATATAAAAGGATATTCCATGCAAATAGTAACTAAAGGAAAGCAGGAGTGGCTATATACTACTATCAGAGGAAATAGACTTTAAAATGTTACAAAATACAAAGGACATTGTATATTAACAAAAGTTTCAATAGAGCAAAAAGATATAAAAATATTAAGCATCTTGTATCTTCATAATAGGCCATTAAAGTATATGAGGCAAAAACTGACAGAATTGATGGCAGAAATAGACAGTTTTATAATAATATTTGGGGAATTCAATACCACAGTCTCAATACTGCAAAGAACAACCAGACAGATCAGTAAGGAAACAGAAAACTTCACACACAATAAGCCAACCAGATATAACACACATACACAGAACACTTTGTGCAACAATAGAATACATATTTTTTCAAGTCCACATGGGACATTTTCCAGGATAGACTATAAGTTATTCCACCAATCAAGTCTCAATAAATTTAAAAAGATAGATATCATACAAAATGTCTTTGCCAACTACATGGGATAAAATTAGAAATCAATAACAGAAGTAAATAGAAAATTCACAAATTTGTGGCAATTAAACAGTGAACTCTTAAATAACCAATAGTTCAAAGAAAATCACAAAGAAAATTAGAAGACCCTTAGAGATAAATGAAAATGAAAACACAGCATACCAAAATATATGTGACACAGTAAAAGTGCTGAGTAGGAAATTTATAGGTTTAAATGCCACATTAAAAAAAAGGACTTCAAATCAACAACCTAATTTTACAATTTAAGAGCCTAGAAAAAAGAAGAAAAAACTAAACCCAAAGCTAGCAGTAAAAAGGAAATAATACACATTAGAACAGAGATTAAACAAACAATGGAAACACAATAGCGGAAGACAACATAACAAAAAGTCAGTTCTCTGAAACGATCAACAAAATTGACAAACCTTTAGCTAGATGGACTAAGAAAAAAAGAGGAAAGACTCAAATTACTGAGTGAAATTGAAGAAGACACCACAAAAAAGGGAAAATCATTCCACGCTCATGGATTGGAAGAACAAATGTTGTTAAAATGTTGATACTACCCAAAGCAACGTACATATTCAAAGCAATCCCTGTCGAAATAACACCAGCATTCTTCACAGAGCTAGAACAAACAATCCCA
>NC_064809.1:24540082-24583255 GCF_023721935.1 Panthera uncia | reverse complement strand
TGGGATTGTTTGTTCTAGCTCTGTGAAGAATGCTGGTGTTATTTCGATAGGGATTGCACTGAATATGTAGGTTGCTTTGGGTAGTATTGACAGCAACTGACTCTTGATTTCAGCTCAGGTCATGATCTCACAATTATGAGATCGAGCCCCATGTCAGGCTCTGTGCTGGGCATGGGGCCCGCTTGAGTTTCTCTCTCTCTTTCTCCCTCTGCCCCTTCCCCACTTGCTTGCACACATGCCCACATGTGCTCTCGTTCTCTCTCAAAAAAAAAAATGATGAGAAAATAGAAACTTTTTCAGAAAAACAAAAACTGACAGAATTTGTTGCCAATAGATGTCTTGCAAGAAGTGTTAAAAGCAGTTCTTAAGAAAGAAAGGAAATATTGTGGGTCAAAAACTAAGACCTACAGGTGTGGCTAGCTAGCTCAGTTAATAGAGCATGCAACTCTTGATCTTGGGGTCGTGAGTTCAAGCCCCACATTGAGTATAGAGTTTAAAGAAATTAAGATCTACATAAGGAAATGAAGAGCATCAGAGAATGAGTAAGTGCCGGTAAATAAAAGCTTTTATTTTTTTATTCTTATTTGTTCTAATAGAAGAGTTTGTTCAAACTAATAATAGCAACAATGTATTTGATTATACATGTTTTTGTGTATACTTATGTATAAGTGAAATGAATGATAGCAGTGACACAGGGATGAGAGCAAAGAATTATAAATATTTTGTTTTTATAAAATATTTGTACTACTCATGAAGTAGAATGGTATTACTCAAAGGTAGACTTGGATTGTACACCTATATACAAATATACACTTTTAAGTGTATGCTGCAAAGTCGAGAGGAAACACTAAACATTTTTTAAAAGAAGTATAATTGGGGCTCCTTGCTGACTCAGTCAGTAGAGCATGAGACTTTTGATCTTGAGGTTGTAAGTTCGAGCCCAACATTGGGCGTAGAACTTACCTAAAAACAACAATAACAAAAGTGATGAGCTCTAAGGAATGCATAGAATTGTTGAATCACTACTGAACACCTGAAACTAAATAAAACACTGTATGTTAATTATACTGAAATTTAAAATAAAATAATCTTTTTTAAAGAAGAGTATAGGGGCACCTAGGTGGCTCAGTTAGTTAAGCATCTAACTTTAGCTCAGATCATGATCTTGTGGTTCATGGGTTCAAGCCCCACACTGGGCTCCACACCATCAGCAGCTTGGGATTCTCTCTCTCCCTCTCTCTCTGTCTCTCCCCCACTCGTGCTTTCTCTCTCAAAAACAAATAAACTTGGGGTTGCTGGGTGGCTCAGTTGGTAAGCGACTGACTTTGGCTTAGGTCATGATCTCACAGTGCATACGTTTGAGCCTCGCATCAGGCTCTCTGCTGGCAGCACTGGCCCTGCTTCAGATCCTCTGTCTCCCTCTCTCTCTGCCCCTCCCCTGCTCATGCTACCTCCCTCTCTCTCAAAAATAAAGATAAAAATAGCATAATTGATATGCTTAGAAACAAGAGAAAAATAAATCATATAAAATACTCAATTATGCCCAGAGAAGGCAGAAAAAGAACGGAAGGGGTGCCTGTGTAGTTCAGTCAGTTGAGTGTCTGACTTTGGCTCAGGTCATTATCTCACGGTTCGGTTTGTGCATTCAAGCCCCGTGTGGGGCTCTGTGCTGACAGCTCAGAGCCTGGAGCCTGCTTCGGATTCTGTGTCTGCCCCTCTTGCTGCCCCTCCCCGCTCACACTTTGTCGCTCTCTCCCTCAAAAATAAATAATAAAAACATTTAAAAAATTTTTGAAAGAAAAAGAGAAGAAAAACAAGAACAAAGAGCAAGGGCAACAAATAGAAAACAGTCGCAAATATAGCAGACATTAAACTGTACCAAACTTTTGGCTTTGACTGCCAAAAGTTAAAATGTACCAATTAATATACAGAAATTGTCAGTGTGATGAAAAACAAGACCCAACTATATGTTATCTACAAGAAACCCTCTTTAAATATAAAGACATGGGGGCGGCTGGCTGGCTCAGTTGGTAAAGTACATAACTCTTGATCTCAGGGTTGTTTGAGGCCGCCATCAGGTATAGAGATTACCTAAAAATAAAATCTTAAAAAAAGAGAGAGATTAAGAGAGAATGGAGATACACCACACTAACACTAATCAAAAGACAATGGGAGTAGCTGTATTAATTTCAGACAGATCAGACTTCAGAGCAAGGAAAGTTATTACGGATAAATAGGGGCATTAAATAATAACAAGGGGGTCAATTTTCTAAGAAGGCATAACAAATGCCTTCTTAATGTGTATGTACCTAACAACACAATATCAAAATGCATAATGCAAAAACTGATAGTTTTGCAAGGAGAAATAGATGAAGCCACGATTATAGTTGGAGATTTCTTTTTTTGTTTGTTTGTGAGGCTTATTTCCTTTTGAGAGAGAAAGAGAGAGAGAAAGACAGCATGAGCAGGGAGGGGCAGAGAGAGAGGGAGACACAGAATCCGAAGCAGGCTCCAGGTTCTGAGCTGTCAGCACAGAGCCTGACTTGGGGCTCAAACCCACAAGACGTTGAGATCATGACCTGAGCCAAAGTCAGACACTTAACCACTGAGCCTCCCAGGCACCCCTGTAACTGGAGATTTCTACATCTCTCTATTCGAAATGGACAGATCCAGCAGGTGGAACATCGTTAAAAGCATAGTGGAACTCAACAGAACCATCAATCAACTGGTTATAATTGACAGCTGTATATTCTCCTCAAACTTATGTGGAACACTGATTAAGACAGACATATTCTGAGCCATAAAAAAAAAAAAAAGACCATAACAAATTTGAAAGAAAATAAATCATCTGCTCTCAGGTGACACTGGAATTAAACTAGAAATCAAGAAAGGGAAAATAACTGGTGTGGGATGTTGATAGTGGGGGGGGGGGGGGGGCTGTGTATATGCAGGACAGGGAGTATAGGGGATCACTGTTCTTTTGCTCAATTTTACTGTGAACCTACAAGTGTTATACAAAGTAAAGTTTATTTTTTAAAAGTAGAGAGAAGAATTAATACAGAAGTAAAAGTTAAGGAAATAGAAATGTTACTAATAAAAATGTGGACGTTATCGGGGCGCCTGGGTGGCTCAGTCGGCTGAGGGTCCGACTTCGGCTCAGGTCATGATCTCACAGTTCGTGGGTTCGAGCCCCACATCGGGCTCTGTGCTGACAGCTTAGAACCTGGAGCCTGCTTCAAATTCTATGTCTCCCTCTCTCTCTGCTCCTTCCCCTCTCATGCTCTGTCTCTCTCTCCTTCAAGAGTAAATAAAAACATTGAAAAAAAATTTTTATAAATGTAGACATTATCAATAAAACCAACACCTTTAAAGTGGCAAGCATGATCAAGAACATTAGTGGAAAAAAGACTTCTGAACTTTCTAAAAATGACTTTACCATGATGAACATATATTTATATCAAGCATGTCTGTCGTTACTCAAACCAGAAATAGTGTCATTTAAGCAAAGTAAGCAGAGAAAGAAAGGTAGTGCCAGATTCTGATGAAGAATACAATGACAGAATTGTCTTATAATTCAAAACATTTGGAGAAGGAAGCGTATTAGAATTAAATGTATTCAAAATACTGGAGTCCAAATCATCGAACAATTTAGTTTTAAGTTTGGTGGAAAATGAAGTGCAATTTAAATCCTTTAACTGAGTATTTCCAGAAAATAGTTCCATCCTCACAAAAAGACTAATATAATCTCATCTTTAATCTCTAAAATGATTTTATAGCAAAAAAATATAAAAGTAAATAAATAATTTCAAAGCCTTAAAGTAAGTGTTTTACAAGACATTGGTGGCATCCACATTTTATCTGTAATGCCTCTATTTAATCCCCTGAAACTTCTCTTTAAAAAAAAGATAAAGGCATATCATAGGAAGGAAGCAATCCTCTCCCCTAAAATGCAGGATCAATTACGTTTCCATTTTCTCAGTCTCCAGCCAAGCCAACCTCTGTAGATGCTGAACTGTAATTTGGCCCCGAGGACTGTTGTGAAATCTGCCTGTTGACTTCAGCGTAAGTAGGCCATTTCAGAACAGGAAGGCTCAGATCTAATAAAAAGGTGATCCATGGCTGAACTTTGCCAAAAAAAAAAAAAGAAAAAAAAAAACACCCCAAGAATGAGAGAGAGAGCGAAGGTGAAGAAAGGACAGAAATCTGGCAACAACAAAAAAGCACAACCTGTAAAAATTCTCAGTTGGACAGTCTGAGTGTTTGAACGTGACCTTCGCTACAGGATTTCTCAGATAACTGAAGAGCTGCTGCCACCTCATGGAGAACTGGAAGATCTCAGTTAGAGGTATGGATTCTGCCATCACACGTTTACATCCTGCCTTTTCTCTTTTAATGGGCTGTTTGTTCGTTTGTTTGTTTGTTTGTTTGTTTTGTTTTCTTAAAGATAACCACAAACATTTCTTATAGAAAGTTCACGTCCTTCTTGATGTATAATATTTCTTTAAAAATAACTGATTCCGTTTTTGATGACCATATAGTATACACATATGAAAGGCATAAAATACAGAATCTCTTTTAAGTTATTGTTACTTGGATTTAGATAGATCATCAAATTCTGTTCTTCAAACATGACTATACAGAGAAGTAGTCTGACGTGACAGGCTACAGTTAGGCCTTGAACACACACTTTACAAATCTAATAGCTGAATTTCAAAACTTAGAGAAGAGCTAAGTTGAAGTTACCTTGTGGTCCATATCCACCTTCCCTGCAACATCCTGACTGAAAATCTACAATCTTTCCTTCTTATTTTTTGTGTATTCTGTCTCTCCCCAGTCTTGGGTCTTATCCCAAGCCATGCGATCCTAGCGACAGAAATGGTCAAGCTCAAGAGTTACAATACAAAATTGAATTCATTTCCAAGAAACTTTGAAGTCTTAGTGGCAAAGCAATGCACTTTTTTTTTTTTGGCGGGAGAACATGCTATAGTGTAGATTTTGATATAGAAAAAAAAAAATGACCTCAAAGTCTTTTTTAAAATTCCTTTTCATATTTATTTATTTTTCAGAGACGGAATGAGACAGAGCATGAGCCAGGGAGGCACAGAGAGAGAGGGAGGACACGGAATCTGAAGCAGGCTCCAGGCTCCGAGGTGTATGAACAGAGCCCGACGCCGGGCTCGAACTCACCCACCGTGAGATTGTGACCTGAGCCGAAGTCGGACGCTTAACTGACTGAGCCACCCAGGCGCTCCATGACCTCAAAATCTAAGTGTAATTTTTTTTCTATCTCATCCCACAAGAATATAAATTCCATAGGGAACTTGTCTGTCTTGTTCTAGGTTATAGGCAATTAAAAATATTTCTTAAAAATTTTTTTAAAATTAAAATATTCCTGGGCGCCTGGGTGGCGCAGTCGGTTAAGCGTCCGACTTCAGCCAGGTCACGATCTCGCGGTCCGTGAGTTCGAGCCCCGCGTCAGGCTCTGGGCTGATGGCTCGGAGCCTGGAGCCTGTTTCCGATTCTGTGTCTCCCTCTCTCTCTGCCCCTCCCCCGTTCATGCTCTGTCTCTCTCTGTCCCAAAAATAAATAAAAAACGTTGAAAAAAAATTTTTTTTTAAAATAAATAAATAAAATTAAAATATTCCTTGTGTGAATGAGAGTGTTAATACTGGTTATGCAAGGAGGACCATTACTTTTTCACTGGTAACTGCATCTCCATCACATTCCCATGTTTATCAAAACATCTGATGCTGTATGAGTGGAAATATCTCCACTCATCCAAAATACAATTGGTTTTCTTTTAAATTCAAACAGAATCTAGAATTTGATACAGTTTTAGAATCTCCTGAATTTACTTCAATCTGTTTTCAAAGACTAACCTAGGAACTGTAATACTTATCCTTTATCCTTTGTAAGTCAAGACCCATTCTTGGAAAAAAGAAAAGCTCTTTTTTACCCCATTTTATTGACGTATAATTAGCAAATAGAATTGTAAGATATTTAAAGCATACATTATGATGTGTATACATATGAAAATATTCCTCCCATCTAGTTAACTGACACACCTGAGATATAACTTACACAATGATATTCATCAGTGGAGACTGAAATGGGGTTTCCAATAATTGCATCTTAACCATTTGGAACTAAGTGAGTTTTGGTATTTCCGTGTCCTTCCCTTTGAATGCTGTAACCAGTTCCTTTTCTCCATGACAGTGGTGTATAAAAGTAAGATTTTTTTACAAGTTTGTTCACTTACCTTTGATCCCACCCTAGTCCCCTACTCTTCTGGGCTCACTTAAAGCTGAAAACAGTTTGAAAACAAATCTGAATTCCTATATTTACATATTCTTCAAGTTTTTCCAAACTTGGTAGCAAAAATCTAATGATAAATATTTGTTTTTTGTATTATCACCAAGGCTGATTTATAGAGAACTTGTAATTTCCAAAATTAAATTATACTATATGCATACATACTCCCACACAAATAGTAGGACTTCAATGTGCATTCATCATATTATTCTTTGTAACATATCTACATTATCTAGGCTCTTTGCTACTAAGATGGAAAAAAATCCAATGAAATAAGCATATAAGAATACTATATGGTTGCAATATTATCATCAGATTAGCCAAAATTCAAGACCCTAACTAACGAAATAAGACAAAGAGGGAATATTATGTAATGATGAGAGATATAATCATAAAGAATATATACATTGTGTTTCTTTATGGACTAAACATAAAGCTAAAACTTCTTGAGTTACAGGAACTTGATAAAATCATCTATCATGGTAATATACGTAATACAACTCAGAACTTGACAGCTCAAGTAGACAAAGTAACAATGCTATAGAAGATGTGAATGATACAACATGCTTTACTTAATAGATGCATATGTATAAACTTTTTTTCTATAAATTATATACACTACATTTCTTATATCCATGAAATATTTTTAAAAATCAATCAAAATCCCAACTCTATTATTAGTTTTATAACCTTGGAAGTTACTTAATCTGAGTTTCCATTTCCTTCTCTATAAAATAAAAATTTTCACACCTACTCACCGGATTCTAAGAGTGTAATGATTTGTTTTTGTAGTACTCTTATAAACATGTTTAATACATGTGCTTTAATATAATATATTCCATACAGTACAGTGTGGTGAACACATTGAAAGGTTTAATGATGAATACAAGTGAAAGCCAAGCACAGGACCTGGCATCTATGAGACAGTGGATAGTAGTGTTTTCTCTTTCTGTAATTATATTTCTTCTTGGTCTCCATCTTTCCTGACTTGAGGACTAAGTACCTTCTGGTCCCTCTTTGTATGACAGCTCTCCTCTACTTAGAAAGACTTTAGATACCCCAAAATGAGCAACCCCAACAGATTGTCTCATTGTAGCATGCCAGATGAACTGCTCTTGCCCTTGGCTGTCTTGGCCTATCCAACTGCAAGTTTAAAATATAATGATAAAATAGGAACCAACCAGAAAAAAGAAATCAAATTCCTGGCCATCAAGAAAACCCTAATGAATTCTAAAAAGTAGAGAGATTTTTATGTTCCACATTCTCTAACTATAACTGAATTGTAAAGTAGAAGTTTGTAAGAAGATGAAAAAATAACCTACAGGGAAAGAAACAAAACAAAGTTCTTACAATATGAAATTAAGCTACACTCCTTGAAATGGTTCTTAACCAAAGACATAACTAAAACTGACATTACAAATAAAAAGAATACTTGATATAAAAGTAGATCAACTGTAGACAGTAGAAAATGGCTTAAATGTTTCTATTGCTAAAAAAAAATTGCCTATAGGGGTACCTGGGTGGTTCAGTCGGTTAAGCGTCTGACTTCGGCTCAGGTCAGGATCTCACGGTTCATGGGTTCATTCCCCGCATTGGGCTGTGTGCTGACACCCAGAGCCTAAAGCCTGCTTCAGATTCTGTGTCTCCCTCTTTCTCTGCCCCTCCCCTGCTCAAACTCTGTGTGTATGTCTCTCTCAGAAATAAACATTTTTTAAAAGTTTAATAAAAAAAAGATTGCCTATAAGTATGCAATTAAAGAACATTTTTAAAAACTATAATACACGAAAACAAAGTCACAGAGAATTAGGAATCGAGGACAATGACAGCACATCCACACTCCTTGACACTTCCATCCACACAGAGTGTACACAATTGTTCATAGCAGCGTAGCCCTAAACTGAAAACAATTAAAATGCCCTACAATAGGTTAATGAGTAAACAAACTATTTTAGAGCAAACATGCTGTCACTACTCAGCAAGGAGAAATGAAAGAACTGCTGATACGCACAACTACTTAGATGGATGAAGGGCATATGCAGAGTGAAAAAAAGCTAATCCTAAAAGGTCACATACTGTATGAGTCCATTTATATAACATTCTTGACATGACAAAATTATATAGATGGAGAACAAATTACTGGTTGCCAGGGGTCAGGGATGGTGGGGGGAAAGGGGGCAATGGTGACATAAAGGGATAGAACAAGGGAGACCTTTGCAGTGGTGGAATTGTCTGCATCTTGAATATAGTGGTTACAACAACTCACACATAATGTAGCATAGAAATATCTACACATGAATTGCACCAATGTAGATCTCCTGGTTTTGATATTGTACTATAGTCATGTGAGATGTAACTGTTGGGGGGAAACCAGGTACAGGGTACATGGGACCTGTCTGCACTATCTTTGCAACAACCTGCAAATCTGTAACTATTCCAAAACAAAAAGTGTAAAAAACCAAGGGATGAAATTTTAAAATAGAAAGTAAAAATAAAATAAAATCTTGTCCTTTGAAAATACAAATAAAGTAGATTAAATACCCAAGTCTGACCAAGGCGGGGGTTGGGGGGGAGAGTAAATAAAAATATACAATTAAATATAAGAAATAAGGTATATCCCCAACTACAGAAGAAATTAAGAGATCTTACAATTCAATAGCAATAAATTTGAAAATTTAGGGTAAACGGATCTACTAGGAGTCATTTTTCTATTAGGCGGTTTCCCTGGATCGCCACAGAGTTTGTGCTCACAGAATCCCTTCCCATAAAACACAGTGGAACACCTAGAAGTCTACAGGGTGGAGGGGAGAAGCATAATTATATGTACGATTTGCCCTTTACAAATAAATTCACAAGCCATGGTCCATGTAGCTTACAGATGTAAAAGTTATAAATAAATATATAAGCTGAATCCAGAAGAATATTTTTTAACAGTATAATTCAGACAAGTAAGATATATTCCAAGACTGTAAGGATGGTTTTGTAACAGGAACTCTTATATTAAACCAAGCAACAAACAAGTTACTGCTATCAAAATTAGATGGTGGGGGGCGCCTGGGTGGCTCAGTCGGTTGGGCGTCCGACTTCAGCTCAGGTCACGATCTTGCAGTCCGTGAGTTCGAGCCCCACGTCGGGCTCTGTGCTGACTGCTCGGAGCCTGGAGCCTGTTTCAGATTCTGTGTCTCCCTCTCTCTCTGACCCTCCCCCGTTCATGCTCTGTCTCTCTCTGTCTCAAAAATAAATAAACGTTAAAAAAAAAATTTTTTTTTTTTAAATTAGATGGTGGAAAAAAAAAGAATTTGAAAAAATTCAGCTGCCATTCCAAATACGATTGAAGTAAAATATTAAAAGAATGAAGTCACATCAACATCCTAAAACAGAAAGACTATACCTTGAAATAAAACAACAATAGTACATTTAAAAGCAAAATAGCAAAATGATTGTCATAGAATCAGGAGCAAACAAAATTATCTTTATTCACACATAATTATGAAACTAGGAAATAAAAAACACTAAAGAGATTGGTATTAATAACAATTTTGGTAAGATGATCTTTTTAAAATTTTTAAAAAATGTTTCATTTATTTTTGAGAGAGACAGAGACAAGGTGCAAGCGAGGGAGGGGTAGAGAGAGAGGGAGACACAGAATCCGAAGCAGGCTCCAGGCTTTGAGCTGTCAGCACAGAGCCCTATGTGGGACCCAAGCCCATGAACGGCGAGATCATGACCTGAGCTGAAGTCGGACGCCCAACTGACTGAGCCACCAAGGCGCCCCAGTAAGATGCTCTTTATAAGATATATATGCACTAATTTTTTTTATTACTGAAAACAATTAATGAGATATGAAAAATTTCAAAACCCCTTGATACAATGTAGGAACATAAACATGACAAAATGCCATCAATAAAGGTAGCTACAAGATATATATGAAAGAGATTCTAAAATTTTACTGAAGGATGTAAAATAAGAACTGAATAAATGGAAAGATATGCCATGTATCTGGATAGCAAGGCTTTTTTAAATGTCAGTTTATAAATTAATATATATATTTAACACCGCTCCTGTCAGAATTCCAAAGGATTTTACTTTGTAACTGGATAAATTGATTGGCAAAACAAGTTGTTAAAAAAAGTAGTGAGGGGCAGAGCTTGATTTATAAATATCCTGTAAAGCAAAACCAATATTCTGTTGATTCTGGCATAGTACTACACTATCAGAACAGAATAGAACCTGGAAATAGATTCAACTGTGTATCTACCGATTGAAAAAAACATACATGATCCACCTGGCATCTTGACCTCCTCACTTCCAACTTCTATTCTTCCACTTCCTCGGGTACTCATACATGGTTATAATCTTGATTTACTCCCCAAATCTCTAAATCAAGCATCTGACATTGCCCAGCTTTCCCACTTACTTGCTTTGGTATATCCATTCCAAAATATTGGCCTCATTATGAACCCCCATCCTTTGATTCTACCTTTTTTTTTCCCTATCAACAATTCCTTGTTGACCTCACTAGTTAAAAGATCAATGACTGGTTTAGTTTAGGAGATACACCCAAGCACGTTCGTTTCTATGCCCTCCCAAGAACATTTTAAAAATAAAGGAATTGAAGAACAAATCCTAACAGTAAAGGCACTGAAGCATATTATCATATTTCTGCATTTATGCAAAATGGAGAAAAGACAATGCCTTTAAAAGGAAAGAAAAAGGAAGTCTAGAGGAGCACCTGGGTGGCTTAGTCGGTTAAGCAGCCGACTTCACCTCAGGTCGTGATCTCGCGGTTCGTTGGGTTGGAGCCACAAGAGGCTCTCTGCTGACAGCTCAGAACCTGGAGCCTGCTTCAGATTCTGTGTCTCCCTCTCTCTCCTCTCTCTTAAAAATAAATAAAACGTTTTTAAAAATTAAAAAAAAAAAAAGGGAAGTCTAGAATACACAGGTGGAGACTATAATAGAGGCCAGAGCCAATCTGCCTGGAGTCCAGAGAGAAAGCCCCAGGCAGCATCAGGTATAGCAGAGGTGAGAGGAAGAAGGGAGCCAAACATTACAAACAAGTGACCCTTTTGGTAATAGGTATGTCCCCTATCTTTATTGTGATAGTGATTATGCAAGTTTATATATCTATTAAAACTCATCAAAATGTGATCCCCAAAATGGATGCTGTTCATATTATGTGAAATATACTGTAAGACTTTAAAAATTGATTTAGAAACTTATCCAGAGAAATGAAACAAACACAGTTATTCACCATCCACTCATGGGCCACTCATTGAATTAACTGCAATCCACAATGGACCTACAACCATTAAAAAAAAAAAATGAGGCAGAGTCCCAGACTGATGATATATGGAGTGATTTCTTTAGTTCACATTAAAAAGCAAAATTCAAGAATGTATGTAATATGCTACCCTTTGTGTAAGAGATGGAAAAAAAGAATACTGCATAATTTTTATAAAAAGAAACAGGAGGAGGGGCGCCTGGGTGGCTCAGTCGGTTAAGCGGCCGACTTCGGCTCAGGTCATGATCTAGCGGTCAGTGAGTTCGAGCCCCGCATCGGGCTCTGTGCTGACAGCTCAGAGCCGGGAGCCTGTTTCAGATTCTGTGTCTCCCTCTCTCTGACCCTCCCCCATTCATGCTCTGTCTCTCCCTGTCTCAAAAATAAATAAACGTTAAAAAAAAATTAAAAAAAAAAAAAAGAAAAGAAACAGGAGGAATAAACCAGAACTTAGTGATAATGACTACATATGAGGAGGGTGTGAGATCAGGATGGAATCAATAGGAATGGGAAAAAATCAAATAAATTAAAAGGAATGAAAAACGTAAGCCCTTACATTAAACACAGATGAAAAAAAGCCATAAAATTGAATATAAATAGGAACAAAGGAACTTCTATCAAATAGATAACAAAACCATAAAGTATTCAAGTAATCTGAACACTTGATTATACATCTATAGTGAAATAACACCTAAGGACACAAAGAATGTAAATGAAGCTTTATATTCTTTAGCAGGTTTGTGATTAGTAGTTCTACTGGTATTGGAACTCAAATCATTTTGTAAGAGTGATTTAATCATATTTCTATTAATATAAAGTGAGCTGTGTGAGAGGTAAGTGTAAATGGACCAGTTTATAAATGTACATCTATCTAGTACTACAAGGCTAGCGTTGCTTTACAGAAAACTTAGATGTCGGCTGTGTTTAACCTAAAATAGGTGGTATGAGTGTGACATGTGGAAATATTTAACTAGCTTAAAATTCCTAGTGAAGAAAATATGGCTAAAGGAACATGAATCTAAAAAGAACATATGTCTTGTGGCAGAAGCCTACGCTATTTCCTGACACAGCAAGGTGAATGCTCGGAGCGCCTGTGGTGTGTGTAGACGAGAGTGCCAAGACACATAGGATGTTGTGAGGCCTGAGGTGAGGCCTGCTGTCACTATCTAGGCCTTCGCAATAAAAGGAACTCATAAGTATTCTCAACAGGCCCCTTAGCTGCATTTATCTACCTAGAAATCTACCTAGGTAGAAATTTATCCACCTAGAAATCATTATATCATTTATTTCCAGCTCACTGTTCTAGACTACTGTTTGCCTGTTCAAAAGACCACAGAGACAAAATGCTTTTAAAAGAAAAAAGGAAAACACATATACACACACAGAAGGAGAAACTATAACTCTAGAAAAATAATTTTTTTATTTATTTTTGAAAGAGTGAGACAGAGTGCAAGTGGAGGAGGGGCAGAGAGAGAAGGAGACACAGAATCTGAAGCAGGCTCCAGGCTCTGAGCAAGAGTTCAGCACAGAGCCTGATGCGGGGCTCAAACCCACGAACTGTGATATCATAACCTGAGCCGAAGTCGGACACTTAACCAACTGAGCCACCCAGGCGCCCCTAGAAAAATAATTAAAAAAAATTTTTTTTTCACAGTTTATTTATTTTTGAGACAGAGAGAGACAGAGCATGAGCAGGGGAGGGTCAGAGAGAGAGGGAGACACAGAATCCGAAGCAGGCTCCAGGCTCCGAGCTGTCAGCACAGAGCCCGACACGGGGCTCAAACTCACGGACTGTGAGATCATGACCTGAGCCGAAGTCAGACACTTAACCGACTGAGCCACCCAGGCGCCCCGAGAAAAATAATTTTTAAATGAGTATGTCCTATTTTGTTTCAGAAAAAAATTTAAATCTCAAAAAAAAGTATTGTTTTCTGTGAGTTATAAAAATTGATTAAGAACAACAGAAAAACCGAGGCAGCTAGTAACCAGAATATGCTATGAGTAACAGCTAACACTGCTTGAAGCACACAATGCCAAGCTCTATATTCCCTAGCTCATTTAATGCTCACAACCCTACGAAGCTGTGGAGACTATTATCCCATTTTCAATATGAAGAAACTGAGACCCAAAAAGACTAACTGGCCCAAGATCGTAACAGCTATAAGCTGGAATAAGAGACTACTCTGATGTCAAATGGCCACATTCTTAACCATTATGCCATACTGACTTCTAGGAAACCTACACTGAACAGGCAATTTCCCTTTTTAAAATTAAGTATTTCAGCATGGAGAAATAAGATACAATCTTCCCAATTTTATGAATCTCACGACACATGAAGTTATCAGCAACAGAAACAATACCCCAGTCTCACTATTAGCACATTAGAAAAAAGTCAGAAACTGGTGGATCCCAGGGAGAGCTTGGCCCATGGGAAATCCAAGAGCTATGGCTTGGGGACAGTTGGGAGATCTGGGTGCTACTGGCCAAGGAGCTACACATGAGTGGCCTCTACAGAAGGCTGAAGTGTGCAGGCCTTAAGAACTGGTGTGAAATGGGAGGTTTCCTCTAAACAGTTGGTCAGGGCACACATTCAAAACATCAAAATAAAGCAAGGTGCCTGCAATTTCTTCTAAATATATTTTAAAATAAATTACATTTTTGTTACTTTACCTAAGAAATCAAAGAAACTAGTTTAAACCAAAGCATCAAACTGATTAGGCACCTGGACAGACAGAAAAAGCAACTGCATAGATTCTGAAATAAGAAAACCAATTCTATTCACACTAATGGGGGAAAAAAAATCCTGAGAATAACTTTTAAGGTTCAGGACATATGCAATGAAAACTGTAGAATTTTAAAACAGTAAAAAACCTGAATAGGCAGAGAGATATCCCATGTTTCCTAATGGCAAGTCTTACCATTAATCAGTTTTCTCACCATTAATATAGAAATATGTGATTCCAGTTAGATTCCCAGTTTTAAAAAAATGATAAAAATGACTTAAATTTTTGGCTTAAAATGTTTTAGTTATACAACATTTCAAACAAATTCAAAAGAGAAACATTAATTGGGAAAAGACTTCAGCAGTACATATTAATGGCAAAGGATTAGTATCCATATCACATTTTAGAAAAAAACTTTATTAAAAAAAAAGATACACAAAAAAATAAATGGGCAAAGGATAAAGTGATGTTTAAGACTCATATGTGAAATCAAATTGAAAAAGAGTGAGAAAGGACTTGCTTTACAGCCAAAAACACATTATAGAGCCACTAACATCAAAACTCAGGCCCCTGAGACAGTGGGATGAAACCTGCAGAGTCCTTCTAAGAATGTTTTTTAAAGTATAAAATGATATACATAGGATTAAAGAAAACCAATTACACTGAAATATGTAACTTTCCAAGGTTAAGAGACCCCCAAAACAGAAGGCCAAAGTAGATTCCTTACAGGAATTTCATCTAGGACAAAAGTGGTAATTCAGCTCAGTAGGGAAAATAAAATTTAATGTGTAGTGTAGGCACACCAGCTATCCATATGGAGTAAGATGGCTCCCTATTTTGAGTCATAAGCAAAAATAATTCCAAGTTTTTAATAGTTCAAAATAAAACAATCTCAGAAGACGCTAAGGAGACATCATGTACAACCTGAAAGTTGGGGAACCCAGAAGGTACAAAATATAAAAAAATAACTTGTAAGAGAAATCATACCATCATCGAAGTGAAAAAACATAGGTCAGAAAAAATGTTTAAAACATACACATATGGGTTAAAATCTGTACTATACAAAGAGCTGATATCAGATAAGACCACAAAAACTGAACAGAAAAACTGGCAAAGAATATGAATAGTCCTTTCAAAAGAAGGCCAACTACAAATGGCCCACACACATGAGAAAATGCTGTACAGAGATGCAAACTAAAATAAGTTACACCTTGCAAATACAAAGTAATAAAAATTAAAACTTGAGAACACTTCCTGCTGATGCTGGGAAATGCTAGTAGAAACGTTCATTGTTACAAATTTTTGGAAAGGCATCTGTAAAATACATCAAACCTAAAAAATACACATTTTTGTTTGACCCATGGATCCAACTCTTAGATATATATCCCACAGAAACAACAAGATCTGTGGATAGGATATTTATTGCAGTACCATCTGCAAGGGCAAAAAATGGAAACTATATAAACGCCCATTTCTATGGGAGTGGTTAAATAGTGGTAATCCATACCACGGAACAGTAACATTGCACAATCACTAAAATAGAGGTTAGATGCATATAAATTGGTTTGAAGTGATTTTCACAATGTACGGTTAGGTAAGAAAGGAAATAGGAGGAAATACTCAGATGATACCATTTTTGTGTGACAATGTATATACATATTTTTGCACTGGAGGAGAGCTCAGAGGCATGGAGAAATGCAAAAAGGGTATATACATGCCAGGTAACACTGATTCCCTCAGGGGGGAGAGACGTAAGTATTCATGTGGGTATCCATGTGACAGAGGAAACTAAATCAAAACACAGGAGACCTTAGAAACAAAGAAGTCCTTAAAATCACATGTATGAATGTAACTCATTTATATGTCTATATCTATAAAGAAATACATGAGAAAGTAACCTCACTAAGTTATTTAAGAGTAATGGTTCTTTAAGTGATAGTTTTACTTCTTTCTTCTCTATGCAAATAAATATCAACATATTGAACTCAGTGTACAAAAAGCCCCTACTAATAAGAACACATACACTCATGTGGCATACATTTGGTTCCAAGAAAAAAGAAAATCCGACTCAAATTGGCTTAAAACACAAAAGGAATTTATTGGCTCACATAAGTAAAAAGTCCAGAAGCAAATCTGATTTCAGGTCCAACTTGATCCAGAGGTTCCAAATTGCATCAGGGCTCCAACTTAGACTCCCTCTCGTTTTTTTGGTACAGCCCTGAGGCTGACTCTTTTGTAGTAGAAAAAATTAGCTGCAGCAAGTTCAAAACATGAGTCTTTGCACCGCACTATCTCCAAGAAGGTATCTTCTTTCAGCAGGTCCTAAGGAAGCCTCAGCAAATATCTTTTATCTAAGTAGCCTGAGCTGGGTCAGGTGACTATCCCTGAACCATTTATTTTGGGGGGTGGGGGAAAAGGGAGAGTTAGTAGCACTGGTTAAAGATAACCAGGTCAACTCTAGCTGGAGCTGGGGGTGTGGCAATCCCGTCTAAACCACATGCATGATGGGAGGAAGTTGGTTATCCAAAGAAGACATGGAAGCGAATGCTGGATTGGCATACATGAGCAAGGAATTAAAGAAAATACAAATATCCAATAAAATACTAAAAGTGCCCAATCTCACTAGTAGTCAAAAAAATACAAATAAAATTAAATAATCTGTTGCTTATCAGGCTAATAATTAAAAAAAGTACCGTTTGTGTGTGAGAGAGGTGTGGGAGGGCAGGACTGACAATAGGTGCTCACACAACTGGAAATGTGTGTGTAACAAAACAGCTCTAAGAGGCACCCAAACTTTATACCACAACCAGAAACAACACCTATTCTTAAATATGAAACAGAAAGCTAATAACAATAGGAAAATTTAGAGCCCCATAACAGAAGTTGACTCCTTTTTTCCCCCTCCGAAGAGATGTTCCCATTTGGATGGGAAAAAAGAGATCTGGGTAAATCTGTATTTATATTCCTTAGCTCCAAGTCTTGATTTAGCCTACTTCTTCTTATTCACTTCTTTCAACATTCTTAGACAAAACCCAGGATGGAATCTCTAGTTAATAACCCAAGGTGTGGCTGGGGTCAGAACTAGAATGTCTTCTGGAAACATTAAATGCTTTTATCAAAAAACTTCCAAAGTATGACTAGTGAAATGGAACCCAAGATACAGAAGCATAATATTTGAGTACTGAGAAGACCTACAAATGAAAGGACCTAGAGGAATATACCAGTTTACTTGAAAATCAGAAAAACTATACAGTAAACTGTGTTTAAAGATACTATGTTGGGCGGGCGGTGGGTGGGGGGGGTACCTGGATGGCTCAGTTATGGGTAAGCATCCAACACTCTTGATTTTGGCTCAGATCATGATCTCATGATTTATGAGATCAAGCCCCGTGTTGAGCTCTGCACTGACAGCACAAAGCACTTGGGATCCTCTCTATCCCCCGCCCCCCTCTGTCCCTCCCCCACTCATGCTCCCTCACTCTCTCATTCAAAATAAATAAAAAAACATTAAAAAACATCTTTAAGGATATCATGGATATGAGGTAGGTCTGTGCCATCTCACAGATAGAGAAAGTAATGATATAAGGATTCTTTTATGAGCTACGGGGCCAGTCCCACACTTGTGCAGAATCACATATACTTCTTGAGTATGAAAAGTACAATGAATCAAAATCAAGTTCAATGCCACTGCATTCAACTAGAAAGTCAACACCAAGTGTGAATCTGCAGATATGGCAACTAAGTACTCGAAATGAAAACACCCCCCGCCGCCCCAGATTTCAATTTTGAGCAAAAGACTGTTCCCAGATTTAATTTCATTTCTCAGGGCGAATTAAAAAGTTAAGGTCCCACATGTCCCCTGCCTTTGTATCTTTCCTAAACCAGGGATTTTCATTCAATCCTGAGAAGGTCAAAGAACTAAAAGACTACCCACTCTCCTACCTTAACTTTTAGGTCAAATGACTTACCTGGTTAGTTTATACCAATGGAATTTACTTAATAGAAGTAGTTCAGATTTTCTAAAGTAAATAACAAAAGAATGATTTTTAAAAAATAGGGGAACTCCTTTTACCATGTTGTGTTAAAACAAAAAGCTAGTAAACAGCCACACAAAAGGAACAGTGGTTAGGAGTATAGACATATAAAAAATGCCTTCACTGGAATCCAGCTCCATCACTGATTAAGCTATGTGATCTTTGGGGAGTTACCTAACATATCTAGGTTTCACTATCCTCATTTTTAAAATGGGCATAACAGGTGTACCAACCAATCTCTTAAGGTTGCTGTGAGGCTTAAGGAATTAATCCAGCACTAAGAACAGCACTTTGCACCAAGGAAGCTTTCAGTAAATGTTAACTATTACTCTAAACATAAATTAAATATTTATTTATTTGCTTAGATCTGTGTCAGCACTCCTAGAATCCCAAACACTGTATTCCAACTGTTCTAATTTGCACCATCTGCAAAAGGTACTTCTAAACTACTTCCAATGATGTGAAAATGAAGAACTGACAAAATCCTCAGCTATTTAAGTGGCCAATTTTAGATGCTATAACTACTTCACTTAGAAAATCTCCACCACTGGGGCGCCTAGGTGGCTCAGTCAGTTAAGCATTTGACTCTCGGTTTCAGCTCATGATCTCACAGCTCCTGAGATCAAGCCCTGCATCCGACTCTGCACTGACAGCACAGAGGCTGCTTAGGATTCTTTTTTTCTCCCTCTCCCTCTCTCTCTCTATGCCCCTCCCCACTCGCTCACTCTCAAAATAAATAAAACACTGGAAAAAAAGAAAAAGAAAGCCTCCACTATGAAACAATAAGCTTGCAACAAAATAGTAAAGTGAAAGCCATATGACAGAATAGAATCTGAGTCAGACTACATTCAGATGTTCCTCAGCCAATGAAAGTAACAGGGAGATGTAGAATACTTCCTTCGCAAATGCATCTAGGGAAAGCAGGCTATATTTATTTCAAAAACTACAAAAGGTTACAATATAATTCTATCAAACAAAATTAGTGTTTAAAAGTAAGTGACTCATATGTATCCAAATTTTGACCAAATCAACAGGACAATCCAATACACAAAAAGATTATTATATAGCTCAAAGAGCAAAAAGCACAAAGAAATAAATGTCTTGTCAATACAAATACTACATAAATACACAAATCTACAGCTGTAATGTGACACAAACAAATCATAAGTATGTGTTAGCTACCTTTCTCCAACAGTAAAGGAGTAAATATTTTATATTTAGTAAATACATATATAACGTATAAAACCTTTAATCACATGTAATGTAGTCTAAGAAGTGTGAACCAAGTAGAATGTAAGATTCTCTTATGTGAAGATGTACATTTTAGAACCCAACTTGAAGTAAATCCACTATCACGAGTATTGCAAAAGTGACCCCCAAAAAGTATCACCTGCAACTCTATACAATTAGTATTTGTACCCAGAAATTAGTATCAGAAATCTTACTGAGGGGGTATCATGGTAACCTGCCTGAAAGGACAAATAACTTATTCAGGGGCATAAAACAGCAGATATCAATGTAAGTTAAATAACATACGAGTGAAAAAAAATATGCAATGTATAATAGCAAGAGGTTAGAAAACTGTATACTGTGGAAAAGATTTATTAGTCTGGACAAGTTGGTTTTGATAAACTATTGGCTACTTGTTACAGTAAATTACCAAGATTTTCATTGCAACAGTATTTTCCCACACACATCAAAATCTGGAAGCAATATGTCTTTCTCAAATGGTCATTTAGTGTTCTTTTTTTCCCAACCCTCAACACACAGAAATACGTTTTTGAATCAACTAGCCATTTAGGGGAGTCGTAAGATACAGATGTTCATAAACATTACACGAGCTACAATTGAGGTACCTGGACAAACACCATCAACGTTTATGGAAAAAGGTGTTGGTTTTAAAAGTGGTTAAGTACTACATGAGTTACATAAACACACTATCCTCATCCTTCTGAAACCAAAATGGGGGAAAACCTTATTGCCATTTTGCCAAACACCACATAACTAAAAATGATGCACAAAGAGTCAGAATCCAATGTACATATCACAGAATTAAAACTCCAGTTAAGCAACTGAGCTACTCATTGAAGAAAATGTAAAAGTAAGACCAAACATATCAATGCTATTTCAGAAGCATCATCAGAACAAACAGAGATTTAATTATAAATTGGCCTGGATTGCATCCTCTAAAGAGAATTTTGCTTAGTACTAAAAGAGAATCTGTCTGCAAACATCCTACAAAAGCTGTGGAATCATGCTCTTTGTTATTCCTGAAAGGAAATTTGCCAGGTTTGATGATACCTGAATGTCTCCTAGTAGTTCTAGGAGTTCTACATACCAATTAATTCAGTAATTGACAGAGGAGTATTTATGCAAAGAGGAGACCAAAAGTAGACCTTGTATCAACATATACTAAATAGGTGGATTTTTTTTATCACATGATAAATGTAAATCATAAAATCAAATGTACTTATAAAAGTACACCTATTTTATGTTACATAAAAAACTGTAGACTGCAAACTGTGCATGCTTACCATAACATTTTACCTGGGAAAGCCGATGAGTGGGATTTCTTGCAAATATTTACTGCCATGATACGAAACAAATATGTGCAAACTGCAAGGTCCCTAAAATAGCAGTTAAAGAGTTTATATACAGAAAGATGTCACTATCTGATCAAATATGCAAGAGATGGGAGTTTCCCAGAGTTTATAACATAGAACAGTAACCACCACAGGCTCCGCCTCCAGGGCCTTCTTCCCTGTGTATCAGTTTGACTCCTTTATTCTGGTTCTCACTTTCCCACAGTCCAGGCGTCTGAATGATCTTTTCAACAAGTTCCTCAAAGGCACACTGTACACCATCACAGGTTTTTGCACTTGCCTCTGAAATCCGAGAAAAAAATGTCATAGTATATTCTTTTCTGGTCATATTCCTATGTTTTTCTGGGAAATTATTATGGCATAATATCAGCCGACAATATATAAAAAGACAAGTCATGAGCAATTTCTCCCCACGGGTTTAATATTCATGAATTTACCAACTCTCAAAGTTGAGCTATTTAAATTCTATCCATAACAACAGTAGTATATAAGGCCAAAATTTTGTGACAGAATTGTACATTGTAAAACCCTACTCATATATGATGCCAAAGTTCCTCCTTAATTTTTCAGTTAGCTCTTAAAATCAGCCCCAAAGCAGAGATTATTCCCATTTCAGAATAAGGAAACTTAGTCTCCAAGTTTAACCATCTGGTTGTTCTGTGCCTGCAACCAAGCAGCTATTGGCAGTTGAATAAATGACATACAACCATGGACGCCAGTCTCCTTTGACATTTATGCCCATGAAACTCATGTGCACAGTTAGCCCTGCTCCCTTAGCCTACCTTTCCCTAGTAATTACCTTTTTTTTTTTTACTGTCTGAGAGGACTCTCTTATTCCTTCATCATAAAACTCTTCTATTTCAGCTCATCACATAACTTTATGTTGAGAAAAATAAAAACAACCTGACAGGAGCCACTGATCATCCCACTAAGGGACGAACGAGCCTGCTTGCATTTGCAGCCTTGGGCTCTACCTTCAGTCTTGTTACACTGGATGAAATGCTGTGCTGCCATCTAGGAGCAACCCCCTTTCTAGCTCTAGATGGGATGGGATCCCATCCTTTCTCATTCAATGAAAAATCATGTACCCCCACTACTGGATCACATCAGTCAGCTTAAAAGCCTACCAAAATTACTGTCCATCTTACTACCGACCAAGCAACCAGCCATCCTGCCCTGCAGCCCACAAAGCCTTCCGGTAGCCACCCAGTTTCTCTACTCTATTTCAAAGCAAAATCGTCATCCGGAGTTACCTACATAAGCTGTTACCACTTTCTTACCTCACAATTTTTTTCAAACTACAGTCAACCCTTGAACAACACAAGTTTGAGCTGTGCAGCTCCACCTGTACATGGATTTTGTTTTATAAATACAGTATAGTACTGTAAAGGTGTTTTCCCTTATGATTTTCTTAGCAACATTTTCTTTTCTCTAGCTTACTTTATTGTAAGAACATAGTGTGTAATACACATAACAAACTACATGTTAACTGACTGTCGATCAGGAAGGCTTCATTCAGGTCAACAGCAGGCTATTAGCAGTTCACTTCAGGGGGAGTCAAAAGTTATATGCAGAGTTTCAACGGTGTGGGAGGGTCGGCATCCCTAACCCCACAATGTTCAAGGGTCAACTGTACTCTATGTAGGCTTTTGTTCTCACCACTCCATTGAAACTTTTAAAAAATACCAACACTCTATCTTGTCAGATCGAATACCTTATCTTATTTGACATCTTGCTGCAGTTGATACACCTGATCACTTTCTTCCTGTACTAAATACTTTGTCTGCTTTTGACTTTCAGGATGCTGAACACTCCTCCTCTCAAGGTTACATCATTCACAACCTGTTTGCTGACACTTCCTCTTTCTGCTGACCTCTAACTGCTGGGAGTACCCCAGGCTTCAATTTTCAGCCGTTTTCTATCCAGTTCTTCCTGTGATCACTACAATCCCATGACTTTATTATTTTTTAAGTTTTTAAGTTTATTCATTTATTTTGAGAGAGAGAGGGAGAGAGCGCACAAGCAGGGGAGGGGCAGAGAGAAAGGGAGAGAGAATTCCCAAGCAGGCGGAGCCCAACGCAGGGCTCAAACTCACGAACTGTGAGATCATAACCTGAGCTGAATTCAAGAGTCGGATGCTTGGGGTGCCTGGGTGGCTCAGTCAGTTAAGCATCTGACTTAGGCTCAGGTCATGATCTCGCAGTTTGTGAGTTCAAGCCCCGCGTAGGGCTCTGCGCTGACAGCTCGGAGCCTGGAGCCTGCTTCGGATTCTGTGTCTCCTCTCTCTGCCCCTCCCCCACTTGTGCTCTGTCTCTATCAAAAATAAATAAACGTTTAAAAAATATATAAATAAATAAATAAGTATAAATAAACAAAAGAGTCGGATGCTCAACCAACTCAGCCACCCAGGCACTCCAGTTCCATGACTTTAAACACCAGCTAAATGCCAATGACCAGCATGTCCACTAGTTATCTGAAAAACAAGTCATTCTTACAGGTCATTTCTTGATTCCCTACTCACTTTCCCAAACCTATTCTTATCTCAGTCTTTCACACATGGTTAACGGCAGCACAATCCACCTATCTGCTCATGCCAAAGACTCGACGTTATCCTTCATGGCTCTCTTTCCTTACCCTCCAGACCCAATCTATCTACACAGCCTACCACCTTTACCATCAAAATATCCCCTGGATCTGCCAACTTTCCACGACCCACAACCGCTCCCATATTCAAAGTCAACAGCATTATTCATCTGGGCCATTGTAAGAGAATGATGAGCCTCTTGCTTCTGCTCCTCATGGAACATTTTCTATACAAACAAGCCTTTTTAAAGAATATCAGATCACAGCACTACTCCCCTGCTTTTCACACTTGGAATAAAATCCACTTCCACACCATATCCTATGATGCCCAAATGACCTCTATCTCATCTCCCTTCACCACCATCCTTTCCCCCAACATATACCATTCCTTCAGCCCACAAGCTTTCTTCCTGCCCCTTACACACCTAAACTGGTTCCTACCTCAGGAAATATGTGCTATTGTCTCAGCCTGAGATGTTCTCCCTCTAGGTCTTCATATGATGGATTCTTGCTCAAATGGGACGATCTCAAAGTTTAACTTTCCCTAATTTCCTCCTACCCCCATCATACTTCCTCCCCTTAGAATGTTTTATTTCCATCATAGTGCTGCTTACTTATTTAAGTCTATTTCCTCTACTAGAATGTAAGCTTCATGAGGGCAGGGAGTTTGTCCATTTTGGTCGTTATATATGCGTTCAATAAATGTTTATTGAACTAATATATCAAAATGAAGGACACCCAGCAAGTAAGCAGAAGAGGTAGTATTCAATTCCTTTCTAAATTTCCCCATTACCTTCCATTTATACCACCCTGCTTCTATCTATATACGATGTTCTTCATTTCCATTTCCTAATTCCTAAAAGGTTCTAACACAGTGGAATATCTACATCAGTAATTCTTAAAGCTGCCTTCACACAGAATCAACTAGGGTGTCTATAAACATCTTCCAGGCCCAGTTTCAGACATGTGACAAGGCCCAGGAAACCTAAAATGTTAAAACCTCCACAGTGATATAGCCAGTCCACTTTTCCAGACAGGCGGTCAACAAACTTTTTGTTGTAAATATTTTAGGCTTTGAATGCCATATGGTTTCTGTTGTAACTATTAAACTCTGCCTTGAAGCATGAACGCAGCGAAAGACAGCATGTAGATAACTGGGTAGGTATGGCTGTGTTCCAATACAAATGGTGGGGCCAGAGTTGGCCCATGCTATAGTTTGTCAGCCCCCATTCTACCAAGCTTCTCAAATATTAATGTGCATACAAATCACATGAAGATCTTGTTAAAATGCAGTCTCTGATACAGAAAAGCTGGGCTGGACTTGAAATGAAGCATTTCTAACAAATTTCCAGGTGGTGCCACTGCCACCAACACAAGCACCAGCAAGGTACAACCACGGCACTGGGCACCTGGCTTTACCGAATGCCATTATACCCAGAGACAACTGACCTGTGTCCTACATGACTTTACATAATGTGATCCTATCTTTTATACAGAAGGAAAAAAGAAACTGGCTCTGTAGTTACGATTTTATAGCACAAGAAAATGCTGAACTAAGTACATACATTTTACAGTCATAAAGAGAAAAAATGTAGCAGAAACTTCATTTTAAAATTCCTCATTAATAATGAAAGGATAAATGTTCATACACCTACCTATAAATAACATGGAATGCTTTCGGGCAAATTTTAGGCCTTCATTTCTATCGACTTCACGATTTTCCTAAAATATAAATGCAAAGATTAAGACAAGCTACTAAAATATAGTCAAAATGCCAACTGTCTGACTTCTTACCTTATCAATTTTATTTCCAACTAGCATGTTTACTATGTCATTTCTCGTGCAGTAAGTTTCCAATTCATTCAACCAATTATCCAATTTAACAAAGGTGTCTCTTCTTGTGACATCATAAACTGAAATAAAAAGGCTCACTCATTAAATAAGCATTTAAAATAAGAAGCAATGACATTACATTTCTGATATGTGACTAAGAGCAATGTTATTATATAAGCAAGTCTGTTTTTAAGTCTTCAATTCTTAACCATCAGATAGTAGCAACTAACTCAGATGGAAGAAACAAGTGTATTAAACAACAATAATACATTTACATACACACACTTCGATTTTATTAACACACACTGAGAGAAATGAAATTGTATCCTGTGCTGTAACCGAAAATTAATTTCGGCAAAACAACAGCTGTTCCCATTCATAACAATAGAAGATGTTTATCCAAAAAACAAAAAGCATTTTAGATTCAAATCTGTGGCAAAATACCAAAACATTTTAGAGGACTTTAAACATCTATGACCCTGTTAATTTATTTATCACAAGGAACAGAATTTGCAATTTTGAAAAAATTTCTAAAGTTAGTAGATAGGATCCTGATTGTTTCCCTGTTATCACTTTCATTTTACATCACACTGCATTACAATATATAAAGAGCTTATTAATTTAAAGTATCTTCTAAACTTAAAGATGCTGAACCAAAATAAGAGTTGCTGTTAAATTAACCAAATAAAATAAAATAAAATAAAATAAAATAAAATAAAATAAAATAAAACAAAACAAAATAAAACAAAATAAAACAAAATAAAACCAAAACCTCACAAGCTATGTTCTCCCTAAAAGTGATCAATATTTATTTTAAAAAGTTTCCCAGGATTATCAATAACAAGTACTTTTTAAGACTTTTTAAAAATTCTGTGTGATTATGAATCAACAGTGTTAAGTGATTTGTGATATTTTTTAGGACTAATAAAACAGACTCCACCAAGAAACTAGCCATCTTCTTTTATAAACTACAGCATATGTCAATACAATGCGGACTGAAGATCAGTTTCTGGTGACACTCTTAAGACAGGCCAATTACATGTGGATTAATCCTCAATTATGTCCACACCAAAATGTGCTTTAAAACCAAATAGTCTGATCTTTATTTTTTAATTGCTAGACAAAGGACTGAAAAGAAATTCTGAAAGTTTAAATATTCATTAATATTAAATGAAGCTAATATGACTTCAAGTTACATAAAGGTACCCCGAACCTGAAGAAAAGTAAAAACTTGCTGACCCTCACAGACAAGGAAAATCAGAAACTGCAATAATAAAACAACAATAGTATCTTAAAGTAAAACCTTACCTAATATAACACCTTGTGCACCTCTGTAATAGCTGGGAGTTAATGTTCTGAACCTCTCTTGACCAGCAGTATCCTAAAAGTGACAATCAGTCATTATTAAATAAAACAAAATATAATAGATCTTCAATGTATTAAGAGTAGAAAGTCAAACAGCATTATTAAAAATAATATCTATGCACAAGCTCATGTAAAACTTGAAATTTAAAGATGTATTCTCTTACTGACAATTGTTACATATAATAAAACTAATAAATACTGACTCATCTTTAGAAAAAAATGCATCTAAGGAAAGAGGTTCTTTTTAAAGATTTTTATCACACATGAGGGGCATGTGTGACTCACTCGGTTAAACATCTGACTTCAGCTCAGGTCATGATCTCATGGTCTGTGAGTTCAAGTCCCATGCCAGGCTCTGTGTCGACAGCTCAGAGCCTGGAGCCTGCTTCAGATTCTGTGTCTCCCTTTCTCTCTGCCCCTCCCCCACTCACACTGTCTCTCTCTCTCTCTCTCTCTCTCTCTCTCTCTCTCAAAAATAAAAACATTAAAAATTAAAAAAAAAAAAGATTTTTATCATACATGAAACACATTTCATTGAAAGCCATGGTTCTCTCCACTCGAGATGCACAATGAAATTTCCTGGGAAGTCAAAAATACTGATGCCTGGGTCCAATCCCCAATGGTTCCGATTTAATTGGTCTAAAGTAAGACTGAAGTTTTTAAAATCTTCCCAAGTGATTCTAACATAGAATCAATTAAGAGAGAATTACAGGAGTGTCTTATTTTAGGTAAGCAATTTTTAGGTTGGACTTTTCAAGTGTTTTCTATTTATCTTCTTTTAGGAAAATGTATAAAACCAAACCACTTGTTATCACATGTTTCTGACACATCTCAGGGGTGATAAACAAGATGTACACTAGCTAGGAAGTTTAAGTTTCATGAGGAAGGAGACCTCGTCTGCTTAATCACCAGTTTAACCCCCATGCCTAGAGCAATTCTTGCCACAGGATTGTTGCTCAACTTTTGTTGAAAGAAAAAAACCCAAAAAACTAACAAGTCTGTACTTCTGGGCCTGGTTCCTTCCGTCTCTTTTCTACCACCTTTGACTGTGGCTTCAAGGTACCTAAGATTTTTCAAAACAGCAGTTGACAAATAGCTCCCTCAGCCCACCACCTGTTTATTAAATAAAGTTTTACTGGAACACAGCCAGGCCCATTTGCTTGCGCATTGCCACATGCCTGCTTTAGGATTAGACTAAATATTTACTATCTGGCCTTTAAGAAAAAGTTTCCAGTCTGCTAATATAAAATAACCTGAAGAAAAGTGAAGACATATATTAAACATCACCTTAGCTGCCACTCCCATGGCTGTAAATTGGAGCTTAGCTATGGGGCAAGCAGAAGCTCCTTCAGATATAAAACATGTTAATAACCTCTAAGAGGTTTATAAGATTGGAGAGGAATTTTAAACCAGCAATGACAGGCACCAGCAATTACCTACTTTCTTTGCCTGGTCAAAATGCAGACTGCTTTAAGACAAGAGCAATAGCTAGAGAGTATATGAGTAATTTTAGCCCCAGAAGAGAAACTTAAGATGAAAATAACTTTCAAAGTAAACCACTTTACATTTCCATTACTCTTCCCTTCCTCCAGATGAGCTTCCGTAAACGTACACTGTCCTCACTTCCAGATTCTTACCACTACAGAAACTGCCCCTAACCCTGCCATGTTGAAGTGAAAAAGATAACAAAATTAAACTTTCTAAACAGATAAATTTGAGATAAAAATGATCTCTCTTTACAAAAACTCCCTTTCCTCCAAAGTTTCTTACAAAACGTCTCTGATATTTAAAATTATTCAATCTGCAGACTGAGTCAACTTTTCAAAAACAATAATATAAACAAGTTAACAAATAATAAAAATAATAATAATACATAACAAAAAATTATAACACAAAGATTAAATTAAAGTGAAGTGCACTTGCTATCTAAAGCAGGTTATAATTTGGATAATCTGACATAGGCTAGGGCAAGGACCATGCAAGAAATATTTTAGTCTCAAGACTTTTTGTTATAAGAGAAAAATTCTGTTTGCATAATGAAACCGTATGCATGCTGCAATAAATTAATTTCCAGAACTAGCAGAAAGCATTTGACTATGAATTTTGCCCCCTTGGTCCTCACTGAGATCAAGTTCAATAACTGCCTTGATGAAACACAACATAAAAATCACAACTGCAATTCTAGTTAAAATAAAATCCCAGAGCAAAAAAAAAAAAAAAAAAAAGTTTTGATGTTAAAATACTGCACAACTTAATACACAAATATTTAAGTTAGTCCAGCTGTTTAGAGTCTTAATTTTTTTAGATTCACTTATAAAGATGTTTAAGTAGGTATGATAATTTGGGCAAAACCCCTGTGCCATAGTATGGGATCAGGAGTTATAATAACTATAAAATGTATATGTTTAAATAGTCAAAAGTTAAGATTTTTGCTTGTGTTTGTTTTCAAGACAGGAATCTGCAATAACTGTAATGACATCTCTGTAAGATAAGAAAAACAGACCTTATTATCTGTGGTTTTCCTCTCTGATGTGAGAGGAGAGATTATTAAAGATAGAAATGGATAAAGGGTTAGGGAGGATCTGGAAAGGCAAAGTATTAGAATATGGGAGTGGCAGCGAGAGCAGGATATAAAGAAAAATAGCATCAGAGGTGCCAAGTAGGCCATGATGTGTGTGCAGCACTTTCAGGAGCAATGAGGACAGGGCTATACTTGATTATTCTATTTGACTGATCCTGGGAGGGCCATCCAAATGGGAGGGGAACTCATTTTATGCATATAAATAAAACCACGGAAGAATTAGAGCAAACAATGGATTCATGTATTTCTTTTAATGAGTGAGAAGGCCTTCCTAAATACGACACGACACCCAGATTCATGAAGAAAAATACTTGGTCTGACCATATAAGTACTAACACCTTGGTCTGGCAAGAACATCTCTCCCCTCATCACCCACACCGCCCCCACACACTCATCCTAAACAAGATTTGAAGGTAAATGACAAACTGGAAAAAAATATTTGTAGCATATTTTTTCTGAACAGAAAGAAGCCAGCATTTTTTTTTTTTAATTTTTTTTAATGTTTATTTATTTTTGACAGAGAGTGACAGAGCATGAGTGGGGGAGGGGCAGAGAGAGAGGGAGACACAGAATCCAAAGCAGGCTCCAGGCTCTGAGCTGTCAGCGCAGAGCCCCTCGCGGGCCTTGAACCCATGAACGGCGAGATCATGACCGGAGCCAAATCAGACGCCCAACTGACTGAGCCACCCAGGCGCCCTGAAGCCAGCATTTTTAATTAAACTGTTCAATATATTTCACTATGGCCTAGTCCAACATATGCCAAATTGTTTTCTGTTAGACATTACTATTCTGATTGATATCATAATTATATTTCAGGGAGAGGGGCAAATAGGCTACCAATCGTGTAAAGTACTGTATGTTAGAAAAAAATTAACAAGAAAACATGAGATACACACAGTTAGTTGTTATTTAGGATAAAACTTGTGTTAGAAATAATATGCCATTCAGAGAATGCCAGGAAGATGAATCAGATGATACAATGCATGAAAATTTGTTGTTTCGATCTGTAGTTGATGTCCATTTACTATTTAATCACCATGCTGAAGTACATCTCATGTGATGACTGCTGACCAGTTCTAATATTATCACATGTAATAAAAATGGTTTCTATATTTAATTAGAGTATATGTGGGAATCAGATACACAAAAGAGTATATTTTTATAAATTATATGTATAATATATTTAGTATATTAAATATGTATTAGCAATCATTTAGATAGAAATAGGTAGGTAGGTAAATACATACATAGGTAGGTAGTAGGTGGATAGGAGGAGGGAAAAGACAGGCAGACAGACATAGACACTGAGCATCTTGGATGTTTTTGACAGTTAATGCTACTTTATTCGGTCAGCACTACCAGGAAAAGGTCTAGTTAGGAAAGCAAGATGTATCAGAATGTTTGGATTCAAGGGCAGATAAAAAGAAGCCAGTAAGTAAAGAAAGACTGGGAATCAGTATTAAAAAATAAATCCAAAGTTGGCAAGCTCAGTTTTTATAAATATTTATACTAACAAACATGAAAAAATTATTTTTTCCTAAGTATCACTTCATCCCTTTCTCCCAAATAATTGCCTCAGTGTTAGCTGAGTCTATATTGTCTTCTTAAAACTTTAAAGAAACAGATTCAATAACAATAATTCTCTCTGGCAGACAAGATGATTTTTCTATACTTTATTCTGCTTTTAAATGTTAAGGGATTATATACTTTAAAAATTTAAGTAAAACAAGTATCTATCTCATATCCAATTATAAGCCATACTATTTACTGTTTATCCCTTAATCAATATCAAATTTCCCAAAAGATATTTAATATCAATTGTTCATTTACCTCTAGAACTCTACACACATCAATTTCTGCTTCTTTAAAAAGTAGAATTTGAATACTTATATTAAATACATTTTTAAAACTCTTACCCAAAAAAAAAAAAATTAAAAAAAAATAAATAAATAAAACTCTTACCCAAATTGCAAGTTTGGCCTTATTTCCATCCACTGAAATTGTTTTCACCTTAAAGTCAACACCTTGAAAAAAATGAAAATACTAGTAAGAATCTCAGTAAAATAATACTTTTAAAATCAACTACCAAGAAAACCAGAAAGCTGAAAATTCTAATTCTTAGAGTTATGGATGTGAAAATTTTAAAAAAAGTATCACTCAAGTTCAGCAGCTTAGGATTTAATCAGGATAAATGAAAACCAAATGCTAAATGCTTGCAGAATTCAAACACTCACCTATTTGTACTTGCTTGAAAAAAATTAAAAGTTTAATGAAAAAATAAAATTCAATGCAGTATGGTGATTAACAATGCACATTAAAAGCCAAGTCCTGGAATCCACGGTACTAATGTAGAGAAGACTACTGGGCTGATTCTGGATCAGGGCAATTTTCTAAGGGGCTCCAAAAGCATCTACACTGCATTATCAAGAGCCAATCCCCTAACTCAGATTCTGACTGTAGGCATCTTGGTAAAAATATAATAAAAAGTCCCCTATTCCTTGTCTTAGGAATTCTTTGTTTTGTTTTTATCCGAAAAACCAGTATTCGTTCTATATGACTTTATCGATGATCACTTGCTACTGCATAACTGCAAAAGGAGAGTTTACACACAAAAACATCTGGGCTCAATCTGCTAAGAAACTTCCTAAGTCAAAGAGGAGTACTCAAAGTGCTATGAAAATCTTCTGTAAGTACTAACTTATGTAAAGAGAAGAGCTCCATAAAAAGACACATAAGGTTTTACCACAGCAGCCGCCCCCCCAAACCCTCCCCCTTTCCAGGAAAAGGAGTTGACACATGCCATCTGGCTTAAATGAACAGTAACTGCCCACATGTCTTTAAAGAGTATCAAAATTAACGTGCAGTCTACCCCACTGGCCAGAGGGAAAGCATTAGCTCAAGAAGCTTGGAAAGAAATTTTCAAAAGATCGTATTAGCTTGTCACAATTAATTCAGAACAGCACAACTAAGATGAACAGCACCCTCACTCATATACTACTTCCTAGAATACCTGTCACCAATATGGAGACATATTAGTAATTCCTGGATGATTTCTGGTGATCCACTACAAACACAAATTAGATAATAAAAATACACTTCAAAATATGCATTACACCAGCTCTTTCTGTATACCAAAGATTAAAAAAAAAAAAAAAAAAAAAAAGAAGTTTGGTGTTTTGGGCTCGGGTGACAAAGTTGCTGATAAAGCCAAACCTAGAATCATGGGCAATTAAAGGACAGTGACAATTACAGCCCAAGGAAAAACCGAAGTGTGAAGTTTCTTTGCAGTTAAACAAACAAAAAATCTCATATTAAAAAATCTTGTATTCACCATGTTTCTAGATAAAGAAGTATTATACTATGCCATTTATGAAAAAATATATAAAATTATTTCCATTTTATTCATATTGCTTTAAAAACAAAACCTGAGAAAACTCAAATGAGGGAAATGGCTCTGACTTGGTGCAGGTACTAAAATAAATTAAGGCCACTGGTAGACATTACAGAGAGACAACCTGTCATATATATTCTACAGCTAAATTCTCACAGTTTTTCAGAGAATAAAGAACGTTTTTCTCCCCTAATTACTCCAGACAACATGTCCAAGGGCAGACTGGCCTTTTTGCTAGCTACTGGCTAATTAATCTACCCAAGAAAAGAAACTCGCTGTTGCAGAATGTTTGTTTACTTTCCCTTTCCCAATCTCCTCTTTCTCTTTTACAGTTTCCTGTTTTTCATGTTAACTGACAATCTAATGACAGTCTCTGTCATATGTATAATTTATGTGTTAATAACAGTCTCAAAGTTACTTTTCTGAGATATTAAATGTGAAAGTCACAGATAACATCCTTAGGAAACAATGCCCACACAGGTAGCCTGAAAGGGTACCTCATCTGGACCCAGACCCTTCAAGTCCCCATTTCATCCTTCCTTGGTTCCTCTGCGGAATCTCATACTCAGATACTGAGCTCTTTAGCTTTCATATGCTCAAACTGCTTGCTTCTTCACCAAGTCTGGTGGTTCTGTTTTACAAGTGGCTCTTCATTTGCTTTTACTGGTGGCCATAGTGAGAATCTTTTTAATAAATTTGATTTTGCCAGCTTCTTACTAGATTTGATTAAACTATCTTTTCAACTTCCTCATGTGGATGACAAAAAGCTGATACCAAAAGCAGAATGTCTAGGCAAAAAACACTCTCGTGTTTCTCCTCTACTCTATTACAACAATGAACATGTCTGTGACCAGATATTGTGAGGGTTTTTCCTACAAGTAATTCTCTGACTCTGCAGGGACATCAATGTCCTACAATTCAATTCAGTCTGATAGCATCAGATCCTACAGGGTAAGGGCTAACTATAAGTCCTTATAAGTCTTTTAAGTCCTATAAGCCTGCTGCTTCCATTTCAGATGCCATCCCAAATCCAGGTTGTTACCTGTGCTTCCAACTATCTGGCTATAAATCAAAGGTTCCCACAATCCCATAATCCCCTCCCTTGATTGGATTAATCTGTGGCTCACAGAACTCAGGAAAACAGTTTAGTTACTAGACTGTCGTTTTATTATAAAAGGATATAACCCACATGGAAGAGATGGAGAGATGAGTAAGGCAAAATAAGGGGGAGTAGCACAAAGCTCCCATGCCCTCTCTAAGTGTGCCATCTTCCCAGAACTCCCATGTGTTTGCCAAAACAAAATTCACATTAGCATTTTTAGGAAGGCTTTATTATTTAGGCATGATTGATTAAATCAGTATTGCTCTTCAGTGACAATAAAATCTCCAGTCCCCTCTCCCCTCCCCTCAGGTAGGGAAGAACACAGTAGGACTGAAAATCCCAACTCCCTCTCCAGGCAACCAGCCTCCACACTTAAAGGCTTTCCAGAAGTCACAGTATTAACATAAACTCAGCTGTGCTTGCAAGGGGCTTCTTAAAGAAAAACCAAAGACTGCTCCAATTAGTTAAGAAAATCAAAGAGTTATGGGGCGCCTGGGTGGCTCAGTCGGTTAAGCGGCCAACTTCGGCTCAGGTCATGATCTCACGGTCCGTGAGTTCGAGCCCCACGTCGGGCTCTGTGCTGACAGCTCAGAGCCTGGAGCCTGTTTCAGATTCTGTGTCTCCCTCTCTCTGACCCTCCCCTGTTCATGCTCTGTCTCTCTCTGTCTCAAAAATAAAATAAACGTTAAAAAAATTAAAAAAAAAAAAAGAAAATCAAAGAGTTTTAAAAGCTCTGTGCCAGGAACCAAATATATATTTCTTACTATAAATCATAATATTCACAGAAGAACTACCATTTTGGCTTTTTTCTTGTTCATTTGGGCTTGCATTTTTAATTAAATACTTAATTCAGTTTTTTTTAAGGTAATCTTTTTTTTTAGGCACACCTCTGTATCAATGGAATCGCCTGCCTTGTCAAAAGGAGAAAAAGCAATCAACAGAAACTGACTCAGAAGAAACCAAGTTGTTAGAATTAGCAAACAGGAAACTAAAAACTATTTTAACTGTATAGCACATGTTGAAAAAGTTAAGTAGACATGAGAGATTAAAAAGACCCACCAAATTGGGGCGTCTGGGTGGCTCAGTCAGTTAAGCTGTTCTCACGGTTTTTGAGTTGGAGCCCTGTATCAGGCTCTCTGCTGTCAGCACAGAGCCCACTTCAGATCCTCTGTCCCTCTCTCTCTGTGCCCCTCCCCTGCCCATACAATCTCTCTCTCCTTTTCTCAAAAATAAACATTAGAAAAATAAATAAATAAAAGTAAAATAAAAAGTCTCAAATCAAACATCTAGAGATGAAATGACAATGTCTGAGATGTAAAATACATGGGACAGATTAACAAAAATTCAACACCGTAGAAGAAAACATAAGTGAATATGAAGACACAGCAACAGAAACTATCCAAAAGGATACACAGGGAGAAGACAATTCAAAGAAAATGAGAAGGCATCAGTGATCCATGAGATAATTTCAATAAGCAGGCAACTATAGTGGACAAGCAAGAAAGTAGAAAGTCAAAAGACAAATCTGAAAAAATAATGGTCCTATATATTTCACAATTAATAAAAAGTATAAACCCACAGATGAAAAAAGCTCAATGAACCCCAAGCACAGAAACATGAAGAAAACTATACTAAGGGACATCATAACAAACTGCTCAAAGGGAAATAGGAAGCATTTCAAATGAACGTTTTGAGTGAAAAGAAAAACATACATCAAAATTTTGTGGGATGTCATTAAAGCAACACTTACAGGAAAACTTATTAGCACTAAATCACTATATGAGAAAAGAAATTATTTTACATGAGTGACCTCAGCTTCCAAATTAAGGCAATTTAAAAAGCAAATAAAATAGAAAATAAACAGAAGAGTGGAAATAGTAAAGTTCAAATCAGAAACTGATAAAATCAAACCTGCAAAACAATTTTTTCTTAAAAAAATCAATGAAACAAGGGGCACATGGGTGGCTCAGTAGGTTAAGCATCCAACTTTGGCTCAAGTCATGAACTCACAGTTTCAGTTCAAGCTCCTTGTGGGGCTCTGTGCTGACACCTGGGAGCCTGGAGCCTGCTTCAGATTCTGTGTCTCCCTCTCTCTCTGCCCCTCCCCTGCTCACAATCAATCAATATCTCTCTCTCTCTCTCTCTCTCTCTCAAAAATAAAGATTAAAAAAACATTTATTTTTAAATCAATGAAACCAAAAGTTGGTTTTATAAGGAAAAATCAATAAATATAAATTCTAGGCCAAAGTAATCAGGAGAAACAAATACAAAAATTACCATTAAAAAGAATGATATCACATGACTATAGATTGTACAGAGGTTAATAGGATACTGAGGGAATGTTATAAACAAGTTCATGCCAATAAACCTGACAATTCAGATGAGATGTCAATTTCCTTGAAAGATTAAAACTACCAGAACTGACTCAAAAAGAAATAGATCATAACAAAATACCTAAAAATATCACTACAAAAAATTAACTAAATCCAAAAGAAGACAGTGCTGGAGGAAATAAAGGACAAAAACTCTATATAAAGACACACAGAGAACAAATAGCAAAATGTCAGTAGTAAATCCTTCCTTATCGGTAATTATGTTAAAGGAAGAGATTATCAAAATTTATATATATAAATATTATCTAAATACACAAATAAATATATTTAAAAGATCCAACTATATGCTGTCTACAAGAAACTCACTTTCAAGCTAGAGACACATTTAAGGTGAAAGTAAAAGGACAGAAAATGATATTCCATGCAAACAGTAACCAAGAAAGAATAGGAGTAGCTTTAATAATATTAGACAAAATAGAATTTAAGTCAAAAACTATTACAAAAGACAAAGGACAAAATATATTGATAAAAAGGTCAACTCATCAAGAAGATGTAACAATTATAAACATATGCACCAAAGAAAAGATCCCAATATATATAAAGCAAACATTCACATAATTGAAGGAAGAAATACAGCATTAGTTGGAGGGGTTTGTTTTTTTTTGTTTGTTTGTTTGTTTTTTTTACTATTTTAATGTGATTTATTTTGGAAAGAGAGACAGAGCATGAGTGGGGCAAGGTCAGAGAGAGGGGGAAACAAAGAAGCTGAAGCAGGCTCCAGGCTCGGAGCTGTCAGCACAAAGCCCGACACAGGACTCGAACCCACAAACTGCCAAGATCATGACCTGAGCTAACATCAGATGCTTAACTGACTGAGCCACTCAGGCACCCCTACTTGGAGATTTTAATACACCACTTTCAATAATGGATACAACAATCAGATAGATGACCAATCAGAAATAGAGCATTTGAATGACAATACAAACCAGTAAGAACCAATAGAACATTCTACTCAACAACATGAGAAGAAACAGTTTTGGGGGCACCTGGTTCAGTCGGTTATGAGTCTGATTCTTGATTTCAACTCAGGTCATGATCTCACGGTTTGTCAGATCAAACCCCACATCGGGCCCTCTGCAGAGCCTGCTCCAGGATTCTCTGTCTCCTCTCTCTGTCCCTCCCCTATTCTCATCTCTCTCTCTCTGTCTCAAAATAAATAAACATAAAAAAATAAAAAATAAAAGAATAAATAGCTTTCTCAAGTGCACATGAAACCCTGTCCAGGACAGACTATATGTTGTCTACAAGTATTATTAATACATTGTAAAGACTAAAATCATATGAAGTATTCTCATCACAATGGAATAAAACTAGAAATTAGTAACAGAAAGAAAACTAGAAAGTTCACACACATGTGCAAATTAAATAACACCCTTTAAACAACAACCAAAAGGTTAAAGAAGAAATCAAAAGGGAAATTAGAGCATTCTTTCATACAAATGAAAACACAATATACCAAAACTTATGACATGTAGCAAAAGCAGTGCTAAGAGGGAAATTTATAGCTATAATACATACATTATAAGAAAATAATTATCTCAAATCAATAACCTAATTTTATACTTTGAAGAACTAGAAAAGAAGAGCAAACTACAGAAAGAAGGAACTAATGAAGATCAGAACCAAGATAAAGGATATGGGGAATTGATACACAATAGACACAATCAGTGACCAAGGGTTGGTTTTTTTAAAAGATCAACAAAACGGACAAGCTTTTAATTAGACAAAGAAAAAACAAAAGATTCCAATTACAAAACTCAGATATGAAAGTGGGGACATTACTAATTTTACAGGAAAAAAAAGGCTATTAAGAGAATACTATGGACAATTATATACAACCTAGGTGAAATGAACAAATTCCTGAAAACACACAATTGACAAGACTGACTTTAAAGAAAATCTGAAGAGACCCATAACTAATAGAGATAGAATTAGTAATCAAAAACCTCCCAACAAAAAAAAAAAAAAGGCCAGGACCAGATGGCTTCACTGATAAATTCCACCAAATATTTAAAGAGTTAACACCAATCCTCCTCACTTTTCCAAAAACTGAAAAGAACCCTTCCAAACTCATTCTATAAGGCTAGCATTATTCTGATACCAAAGTCAGAGAAAGATGCCACAAGTGAAGAAAACTACAGACCAGTATCCCAGAGGAATATTGATGCAAAAATCCTCAACACAATACTAGCAAACTTAATTCAGCAGCCTATTCAAAGCATTACACACCATGATAAAGTGAGTTTATTTCTATAATACAAGATTGGTAGAATATAAGCAAATCAAATTAGTATATCCCATTATAGAATGAAGGGGGGAAAAACACATGATTATCTCAATTCATGACGAAAATGGATTTTTACAAAACTCAACATCCTTTTATGATAAAAACACTCAACAAACTAGAAACAGAAAAAAATTTCCCTAACATGCTAGAGGCTATATAAACTCATAGCTGGGGTGCCTGGGTGGCTCAATCAATTGTCTAACTTCAGCTCAGGTCATGATCTTGAGGTTTGTGTGTGAGCCCCTCATCGGGCTCTGTGCTGATTGTGCAGAGTATGCTTGAAATATATTCATATTCTCTCTCTCTAGTCTGCTTGGGATATATTCATATTCTCTCTCTCTAGTCTGCTTGGGATATATTCATATTCTCTCTCTTTCTTTCCGCCCCCTCCTCCCTCCCGCCCTACGTGTGCACTCTCTCTTTCTCCAAATAAACTTAAAAAACAAAAAAACAAAAAACCTCACAGCTAACATTATACTCACTGGTGAAGGACTGACAGCTTTTCCCCTCAGATCAGAACACCATCTACCCCCACCACTTCTATTATACACAGTTTTGGAAATCCTGGTCAGAGCAAATAGGCAAGGAAAGAATATAAAAGGCACCCATATTGGAAGAAGTAAAATTATTTCTGTTCACAAATGATATGTTCTTGTATGTAGAAAATCCTAATCCTATACACACACACACACACACACACACACACACACCAAACAAAAAAAAATCTGTCAGAATAAATGAATTCAGCAAAGTTGCAGGATACTAGATCAACATGCAAAAATTAGTGGCATTTCTATACACTAGCAATGAAGAATCTAAAAAGAAAATTTTTAAAAACCATTCCATTTACAATAGCACCAAAAAGAAAATACTTAGGAATAAGTTTAACCCAAGAGTTTTAAGACTCACACACTGAAAACTACAAAACACTACTGGAAGAAATTAAAGAAACGAGTAAGTAGTCGAATGTAAAATGGTACAGTCACTGTGAAAAACAGTTTGATGTTTCCTCAAAAAGCTAACAATAGAATTACCACATCATGCAGCAATTCCACTCTTTGGGCATAAAGAACTGACAGCAGGAGCTCAGATACTTGCACAACAATATTTACAGCAGTATTATTCACAACAGAAGGCTGTGGCAATTCGAGTGTCCATGAACAGATGAACAGATAAACAAAATGTGGTTTATACATACCATGGAACATTATTCAGTCATAAAATAGAATGAAATTCTGATACATTAAGCTATAAGATGGAATGAAATTCTGATATATGCTTCAAAATGGATGAACTTTACATACATTATGCTAAGTGAAATAGGCTACTCACAAAAGGACAGATAGTGTATAATTCTACCTATATGAGGGACGTAGAATAGACAAGTTCATAAGGATAGAAGGCAGAATAAAGGTTACTGCAGACTGAAGGGGAAGTGGAGTGAGAGCTTTAACTGGCAAAGTTTAACTGGCAAAGAGTTCCTAGTGTTTGAGGTAATGAAAAAGTTCTGAAAATGGATAGTCGTGATGGTTACAAACAATACAAATGTACTTAATGCTACTGAATTGTAAACTTAAAAATGGTTAAAATGGTCAATTTTGTGTTATGTATAGTTTACCACAATGAAAAATAAAATAGATAACTGAAGAGCCCTGAATCTATTTAAGAAATTGAATCTATAGTTACAAACCTTTCCACAAAAAAAATATCAGGGCCAGAGTGAATTCTACTGAACATTTAAATAATAATCCATTCTAAACAAACTCCTCCAGGAAACTGAGGAAGAGTGAATACTTTCTTAGTCACTCTATGAGTTGTGCCTTACCCTGATTCCAAAACCAAAGACATTAAAGTTAAAAAACTATAGGGGCACCTAGGTGGCTCAGGAGGTTGAGTATCCAACTCTTGATTTCGACTCAGCTCATGATCCCAGGGTCATGGGATAGAGTCCCATGTTGGGTTCTGTGCGGAGCATGGAGTCTGCTTAAGATTCTCTCTCTCCCTCTGCCCCTCTCCTCCACTCATGGGTTCTCTCTCTCTCTCAAATAAAAATATTTATATATACATATATGTAATTAGAAACTATAGATTAATATCCCTTATGACTAGAGATGAAAATCCTAAATAAAATTTTATCATAACTAATACAAATATGTATAAAAGAACAACACATCACATAACCAAGTGGGGTTATCTTAGGAACAAAAGGTTGATTTAACACTGAAAAAAGCAATGTGGACTTTACTACATTAAACTAAAAAAAGAAACTTCATATGATCATCTCAACAAATGCAGAAAATGTACTTAACAAAATTCAACATGCATTCCTGATAAAACCTCTCAGTAAACTAGAAACAGAAAGGAAATCTCTCAACCTGATAAAGGGCATCTATGAAAAAATACACCTAACATCTCACTTAATAGTAAAAGACTTAATGTTTTCCCCTTTATACCAGGAATAAAAGAAGGATATCAGCCCTCATCACTTCTCTCAACTTTTTTTTTTTTTTTTTAGCCAGGGCAATAAGAAATAAAAAAGTCATCCAGATGGGAAAGAAAAAGATGTAGAAATTCAATGGAATATACGGGATTAAAAAAAAAATGTTCCTAGAACTATTAAGCAAGTTCAGCAAGGTTGGAAGATACAAACTAAACATTTTAAAAAAAGTATTTCTATATATTAGCAATTAGCAAAGGATTTTTTTAATTTTAATACCATCTTTTTTTTTTAATTTTTTTTTTTTTAACGTTTATTTATTTTTGAGACAGGGAGAGACAGCATGAACGGGGGAGGGTCAGAGAGAGAGAGGGAGACACAGAATCTGAAACAGGCTCCAGGCTCTGAGCTGTCAGCACGAGCCTGATGCGGGGCTTGAACTCACAGACCGCGAGATCATGACCTGAGCCGAAGTCAGACGCTCAACCGACTGAGCCACCCAGGCGCCCCTTTAATACCATCTTTTAATAAAAATCTATTAAATATTTAGGGCTAAATCTGACAAAAGATGTAAAAAACATGTAACCACTCTGAAATTTTAAAAGACCTAAATGAACAGAGACATTTAATTTGTTCTCTGATCATAAGACTCAATATTGTTAAAAGGTTAATTCTCCCCAAATTGATCTATATAGATTCAACTGCAATCCCTACAAAAATCCTGGCAAGCTTTTGTTTGTAAATCAACTATCTAATTATAAAAATTAATTGGGAAATGCAAAGAAACCAGAATAACCAAAATAATTTTGAAAAAAGTACAAAATTGGTACCAACAATATAGGACTTCTAGATCTATTATAAAGCTACAGAAATCAGGATAGTAAGGCACTGACATAAAGACAAATAAATTAATGAGACAGAGTCCAGAAACAGACTCACACATATATAAACAACTGATATTTTTACAAAGGTCCAAAAGCTATGCAGTACAGAAGGGACAGTCTTTTCAACAAATGATTTTAGAACATATACACAATAGGGCAGGTGAGGGGAGGAGGAAAAAGAACTTTGATTCATATATGTTTTATACTGTACCCAAAAATTAAATCAAAATGAAGCACAGACCTAAAGTAGCACATAAAACTGTAAAACATCTAGAGGAAAACATAGGGAGAAAATCATTCCAACCCTCTGTTAAGCAAAAGGGTACAACACTGAAACCATCATTTTTTTTTTTGAGGGGGCAGGCAGCTCTCAAGTGCACACACCTGGGGCAGAGGGAGGGAGAGGGAGACAGAGAGGGATGGAGGGAGGCTCTATGCCCAGTGCAGAGCCAGACACAGGGCTCAATATCATGACCATGAGACCATGACCTTAGCCAAAATCAAGAGTGGGACCCTTAACTGACTGAGCCACCCAGGCGCCCCTGAAACCACTACTGATAAGAAAAAATTGACAAATTGAATTTCATCAAATTACGAATTTCTGCTTTTAGAAATTTGTTAAGAGAATGACAAGAGGAGCCACAGACTAAGAAAATATATGCAAAGCACATATCATGTAATAAGGGACTTACATGCAGAATAAAGAACTCTCAAAACTCAACAATAAGGAAAAAAAATTTTAAAATGAACAAAAGATTTACACACTCCACACACACACTCAAAATACAGATAGCTAGCTAGCAAATATGAACTTTAAAGACACTCAACATCATTTATCAGTAGGCAATGCAAATTAAACTACAATGAGATTACCAAGACATACATATTGGAATGGTTAAAACTTTTAAATCTGATTGTGCTAAGTGTAAAAGGGGAGGATGCAGAGAACAGGAACTTCCATACACTACTAGTAGGAATGTAAAATGATGCAATCACTCTATTAAAAAATGGATGAAAGTTAAACATGCATTTACCATATGATCCAGCAATCCTATTACTGGTCTATTTACTCTAAGGTTATAAAAATTAATATTTATATAAAATCCTGTACCTGAATGTTTATAACAGGTCTATTCATAACCATCAAAAACTGGAAACAATCCAGTGTCCTATAATAAGTGGATGGATAAATCAACTCTGCAACATCCATGCAATGGAATACAACCCAGCAATAAAAAGAAACAAATGACGGGGTGTCTGGGTGGCTCAGTCGGTTAAGCATCCAACTTCAACTCAGGTCATGATCTCATGGTTCGTGAGTTTGAGCCCCGCGTCGGGCTCTGTGCTGACAGCTCAGAGCCTGGAGCCTG
>NC_064809.1:24538979-24539582 GCF_023721935.1 Panthera uncia | reverse complement strand
AGGTCAGGATCTCAAGTTTTGTGGGTTGGGTTCAAGTCCTACATTGGACTCTGAACTAACAACAGACAGGACGGAGCTTGCTTGGGATTCTCTCTCCCTCTCTCTCTGCCCCTCCCCATCTGCCTCTCTCTCTCTCTCTCTCCTTCTCTCTCTCAAAAATAAAAAAGTTTACTTACATGTTAGTTATCAGGCTCACACACATAATTTAGTTGCACTAAATTCTTGGCCTTGAGACCTGGTTGAAAGTCAACTTGTAAAAACAGTAAATAATTATCCCCAGTCCAGGTGCTCTTGTCCTTTTGAATGAATCCCTTGCTTCAGAAGCACTTGTTATTGAGATGCCAATGGCCCACTGTCTGCAGAGACCCTGTAAGGCTATTAAACACCAGTGTCATTCAGAATAAAACTGTAATAATCCAAATTCTAAGGCCCTTGTTCATTCATCAGTTGATGGACTTTTGGGTTGTGTCCACTATGATTTCAAATATTCACATGGGTGAATGACATTGCCATTCTCATGATCATAAAACTGAACATGCTGTTTTCAGTGACAACAAGATATTTCATGGAACAGTTTGAGAAGCAGTATCTTAGTAGGAGCCA
>NC_064809.1:24493808-24538969 GCF_023721935.1 Panthera uncia | reverse complement strand
TCTCTATACTACTCAGTGGACAATGCTCACAGACTACAGTACAAACACCACCTCCTAGATTGAGTAATAAATCCTTTACATGACCATCAGAGGCAAGGGAAAGCCACTGACATGGGAATAATGGAGTCTTGATAAACCAAAGTTCCTCAATCATTTCATGTCCGTACTGTTTACATTAGGCTGCTTTAGCAGGTACTCTGATGAAGAGATTAAGGCTTTGTGGTAAAAGCAGATCAGAAAAGCTGTCCTCAGAGCTTTGCAGTTGGTAAAGTGCTATAAATCTATAAATCCCAGTTATGGCTGTGTAAGGAAGAAAGACAAATTTAGAGTGCTAAACACTAAGATCAAGGTCTAAGGAAGCAACATAGTTTTGCTATTGGGTGGGCAGGGATCACAGCAGAGAAAACGACTGCAGATTAAGATTCTAAAATTTTCAGGGCAAATTTTGGAAAGGTCCAGCTGTTGATCTGAGAATCCATTGTATCATGGAGAGAAAGGCCAACATGTTTGTTAGTCTTTACCTTCTACAGCCTTGTTTTATAAGCTGTGGAACTTGATCCATTCAAAGATTATGTAATCAGGTTAGTGTTTTCCCCCTCTGCTGTAGTCAGTTTTGCTATTGTAGTGGTTGGTTTAGGGTTTATAGTCTGTGGGTTGAACATCACAGTCTAGCTTCCATTAGTGTTATACCACATCGTATATAGTTTAGGAAAATTACAATAGTTTACTTCCATTTCTTCTTTCCTAGACAGATCCTTCCTGGGTCGGTGGGATTATAGTTTTCATTAAGTTTAGGAAGATTTTGGCCATTTTTTTTTCCTGTCCCTCTCCCCTGCCTCTTTGGGCAATTGTGTTATTTCCCCCCTTGAAGTTTTCTCCCAGGTTTCCAATGTTAAACTTCAGTCTTTTGTTTTGTGATGTCTAATATGTGTTTATTCCTGTCCATAGTATTGTTCATGTCTAACATAATTTATATCTCTGTAAGTGCTATTTGGTTTTTAAAACAATAGCTTCTATGCCTCTAGTTATCTTTTCATGCTTTGTTTGGAGATATAGTTAAGTTACTTACAAACAGTTGGATCCTTTAATCTTGCTCTTACGAATTATTGGATGAATCCAGAGTGGTGATCAGCCTAAGGCAAATTATGAGTTTTTCTATCCTAGCTAATGTGAATAGATACTGTCCCTCGTGCTGTGGGAGCACCAGGCAGTGTTTCCTCTACTCTTTTCAGATTTTTTTCCCTTGATGACTTCTTTCCATGTATGCATTGGTTGTTACTCTGCTGAATAGCCAAAGGGGACCCTCTGCAGATGTCCAGGGTTCTTTCTGTGTTCTGCTTTCTCCCCTCCTGTACACTGACCTGTCATCTCTATCTGCCTTGAATTCACCAGACTCTCAGTTTTGTCACCTCGACTCAAGGAGTCTGGTGGAGTCTATCTAAATAATTTATGTCTCCTGTGTCGTAGCCTGAAAACTCTCTCAAGGCAGTGAGCTTCGGCATGTGTTAGGCTAACGTGTTTTGTTTTCAGGGATCATTGTCCTTCATTGTCTGAAGTTCTGTGTCTTGAAAATCATGTTAAAATTGTAATTTGTCTGTTTTGTTTTTGCTTGCTTCAGGTAGGAAGCTCAATCAGTACTGCAAACTCATTTGAAAGTTGCTGCTTCAACAGCTGGTATCTGGAAAGTGTAAGCATCCTCCAGTCTAGTTAAAATTACACACAGCAGAACGTTTATTATGCACCCCAAAAGGAGGTTTCCAATGTTGAAGTTACAGCACTTTGAAAAGTCTGGAATAGTCAGCAAAACACTTCTTAGTAGTTGGAAAATTTTCCCATAATCATATTTGTTCAGTCATGTTCTCTTTCTCGTTTTACAAATCTTACAATCACAGATTTGAAGACTGTTAGAGAGATACCACCCTCAACCTGGTTCATTCATGTCACCTAATTCTTTGAACCTAGCTTGCATCTAGATTAAGTAAGTAACGTGCCCATGCTTAATCTTAGCATTCTTATCTAACATTGTTTAGCATTTACAGAATAAATGAAGAGTCAGCTGGTCAGAGAGCCTGCCTGGGATTCTCTCTCTGCCGCTCTCTCTCCCTCACTCTCCCTTTTCACACACCCTCTCTCTTTCTCTCAAAATAAATAAACTTCAAAAAAGCCAGAGGCCTCAGATTTTGACTGATGAACTGTATGGAAGGAGAGACCCTTCCCTAAGATGGGTGACACTGAACAAGGACCAAGTGAGGGCAGTGACCAGGCACTTGATTTTCATCTTGCTGAGTGCTTTTGAAACATGCAAATGTTGAAACCAAAGCAGATGGATATATAGATCTGGAACTTGATGGTAATTATTGGACTAGAGATGTAGATTTGTGAGTCAACTGTGGATAGTGGACAGTTGAAACTGTGGACTTGAATGAAATTACCTAGGGAAATATATTAACGGATACAGATACATGTAAATCAAATATTAACAGTAATTGTTTCTCGGTTGCCAGAAGTATTCTATATACCTTTGTCTTTACCTGTGTCAATTTTATTTATTTATTTATTTATTTATTTATTTATTTATTTATTTATTTTTTGTGTGTGTGTGTGTGTGTGTGTGTGTGTGTGCGCGCGCGCGTGTGTGTCAAGTTTTCATTTAAATTCTGGTTAACACACAGTGCAATATTGGTTTCAGGAGTAGAATTTAGTGATTCATCAGTTACATACAACACCCAGTGCTCATCACAAGTGCCCTCCTTAATACCCATCCCTCATTTAGTCCATCCCTTGTTTGCCTCCCCTAGTTTTTAAAAAATAATCAGCATATCAGGGTGCTTGGGTGGCTCAGTTGGTTAAACGTCTAACTCTTGATTTCGGCTCAGGTCACATTCTCATGGTTTGTGGGATCAAGCCCCATGTTGGAGTTTGTGGTGACAAATCCCTGCTTGGGATTCTCTCTCTCCCCCTCTCCCTCTGCCCCTCCCCCACTTGTGCGTGCTCTCTCTCAAAATAAATTTTAAAAATAAGTAAATAAACATTTAAAAGCGAAATCATAGAGACTTTTTAAAAGAACAGATTTTTATAAAAAATATCCATTGTATATATAAACCACATCTTCTTTACCCATTCATCAGTTGATGGACATTTGGGCTCTTTCCATAATATGGCAATTGTTGATAGTGCTGCTATACACATTGGGGTACATGTGCCCCTATGAATCAGCACTCCTGTATCCCTTGGATAAATGCCTAGTAGTGCAATTCCTGGGTTGTAGGGTAATTCTATTTTTAATTTTTTGAGGAACCTCCACACTGTTTTCCAGAGCAGCTGCACCAACCGTGCATTCCCACCGACAGTGCAAGAGAGTTCCCATTTCTGCACATCCTCACCAACATCTGTTGTTTCCTGAGTTGTTAATTTTATCTACTCTGACCGGTGTGAGGTGGTATCTCAATGTGGTTTTGATTTGTATTTCCCTGATGATGAGCGACGTTGAACATCCTTTCATGTGCCTGTTGGCCATCTGGATGTCTTCTTTGGAAAAGTGTCTATTCATGTCTTCTGCCCATTTCCTCCCTGGATTATTTGTTTTTCAGGTGTTGAGTTTGGTAAATTCTTTATAGAGTATGGATACTAATCCTTTATCCCTCCCCACTACCCCCCCCGCCCCCCCCCTCTCCCCCCCCCCCCGGAACCCCCCCCCTCGGATACCCCCCTCGGGTCATGTTTTGGTTGCATGACAAGGAGTTAGAAATGAGCCAGACCATTTGCAGGTAAGAAGACTCAGACATTTAGGATTAAAGGAAGAAAGGAGAAACAGAATGTTAAGAAGGTTAGATTTCTCAAAGTATTTTGATGTCTTTTGTGATCTGAGGAAGTAGAGATTACTGACCCTACACAGATTGACATTTTGGGAGAAAATTTCATGATGCTTGATTCACTCTTGGAGTGACGTGAACAGAAGTTCTCAAACCTGCATATTCTCTCAGTTGGAACCAGCTGTATATCTTAATGTTCACTTCCATCAGAACTTGTATAAGAGAAAGAATGGGAGTCTGGTTAAACAAAAATGACTACGTCCAGGACCTGAAAAGGGTCATTCTGTTTCCTAATAGTGTAGCACTCTAAGACTACAGGAATGGGGGGAAGGAAGCCCTATTGTGCCTATTCTGCCCTAATGTCAGAAAACATTAACACTTTGATTTTGTGAAGACTTCAGTGCAGCAGAGTTTTGAAGCAATAAAAGAAGTATATATAGGGGATAAAATAAAAGTGAAGAGTGGAGTTTTTGGGTGGTTAGTATGGTTGTACTGAGAACCAAGCTAAGAATCACTGTATTTAATACTAATACTCTAAGGCTGAAAATCGAAGTTCTCCTTTTCAAATAGCAATAAAGATATTTTAAAGAATCTTCCCTGTGGTTCTCAGAAAGTAGACATGTGGTAGAAGAAAATCTATCTGTATTAAAACACACCGACATCTAATCTACAGACATAATTCAATATTCTGATTCTCCCTTTGAATCTTTCTCTAAATGTTATCACTTTTTGAGCTATCATCTGAAGGAATCATATTTCTTCTCATGGTGCTTATGGCAATGAATATGTTGTAGTTGTCTAAGGGAAAGGACAAGTGGACTAGTATAAGTTTAAAAAAGCCTTCAAATTTTTCTTATTCTTTACTTTTTCCAGAAGATAGGATCACTTTGGCTTTCCCCCCTTATTTTGCAAATGAAATGACATGTAAATTTTGTATGTTTTTTCATGTATGATTTCCAGCACTTTTTTCTCTGCACTTGAACAAATATGCATTTTGATTTAGGTCAACCAAGCATTTAGTGGACAACCTTGTCGTATAAGCTCAACTGTTCTCTGGAAGGTGATGAGTAGATAGGCTGTCGATATAACGTGAATAACTAGGTTACAGATCCAGGTCCTTTCTAGTACCAACTTGTCTCTTGACAGTCACAGCACTGAATATTATCTGCAATTGGACAAAAATGTTTCAACTGATGCATCTGTCCCCTGGAGAACTAATTTACAAAAGCAGCTCCTATATGGATTATTACATGTTTGTCCTTATATCTTTGAAGGTACCCTCAAACCTATTCTGTGAATATGATTTCCAACACGGACTCTGTTCTGCCTCCAGAGCATCCAGATGACCTCATTGCCAACTCCTTAACATGTTTTCTCAGGTGGCTACACGGCACCATACCTGTTCTGTGGGCCTGGCAAGTACACTTAATTGGTTTCAGGTGTCGGCTTGTAGAAAGTCACTGAAAAGCAAAGCCAGTGAGGACCACTTCCCATGGCAATAGAAATGATTAAGTTTGCTGAAGAAGTTAACTTGAAGGTTGGCAACTGCATTTTAGAAAGCTAACGTCAGATAAATGAGGTTAAAAGTAATCTCAGTCAAATTAATCTTTAGCAAGTAGCTACATTTTAAAAGTTTGCTATTAATGTATATTTACCTAATGACACTGTATCTCTATCCCCCTTTGGGTTTCCATTTATACCACTTAATTAATTGGGCAATTATTTTCTAAGCATCTGTTAAGAGAACCAGACATTAGTCAGGGGCTTGAGAAATCTGAAGTTGTCTAAGATGTCATCCTTTAAGCAGATAGTAGCTTTGGCAGGGATACGATGGCTTTTTACATACGGCTTTAAGCATTATCATCAGAACCACCACCACTACCATCATCATTATCTTTATCATAGCTGCTATCATTCATTCGTTTGTTTTAGAATTATCTATGGCATACCTAGTGTGTGCCAAACACTTTTCACAATGCTAGGGATATGGCAAAGAACAAGATGTACTATATTAATGACACCATGATGTTTCTATTCTGGAGGGCTGAGAAGGATAGAATAAACATTTAAACACATTATATATTCTTAAATAGCTTGATATATTACTATAGATAGATGATTAAATACGACTTGTGATATACCTAAAATGATAGTGCTGTGAAGAAAAAGAAAGGGGAGGGAATGGATAGAAGGGATATGTAATGTTATTTGAGTGAGTGGTCAGGAAGGATCATTTGAGATGAGACTTGAAGGTAGAGACAGAGTGACCTAGGTTAAGTGTGTTGAGGAGGAACATTCCAAGTAGTTCATTTCATGTGAATTTTATTGTCAGTAAGAGTTTTGTTGGAAGAATTGGTTTTAATTCTTACATTTAAAAATTACATCATTACTCCATTTGTTCAGAGAAAACAAAAAAAGGCTCAGAAAGATGCATCTTTGCAATCTCACAGCTACTCAGTGGTAGAGGTGGATTCAGCCTATTAGTACAATGTATTTTAGGCATTTTTTTTCCAGAGGGAGGGAAATCATATTTGGCTTGCATAATTAGGTGAAATTCCCAAAAGAAGAGACATTAGAGCTGGATGTCGAATGATGGACAGTGCCTATAAGCGGAGGCATGCGAAAGGGATTGGACGGGAAAGAATCAGGATGGAAGGTGGTGTGAAGGTTGAAGCATATGATGCGTCTGTGCCGAATGGTTATCAGAGCAGTATGGGTTGTGTTCTTTCTCAAAAGGGATCAAGCTGGATGAGGAAACTGGAGCTTGGCAAGAGACAAGTGTTATGCTCAATTTTGATTTGCATTTTGATTATTTGGATAGTACTAGGACACTAAAGGACTTTGTGTAATAAAGTGGCAGAAGTAAAACCATGTTTTATAAATATTGCCTCGGTAAGAGAATCTAAGGTGGATGGAAAGGGGAGAATTATATTAGGAGCTCATTACGTCTGCAGTTCCTAAACAGACTAGTAGATGCCTTGGGCATTGATGAGTCATCTTAAAGGAGCCACACATTCTTATGTGAATCACTTTATGAACAGAAAAAAAATTTTTACTTTTACTCAAATGTGTTTTACCATTTTAAAAATGGTATATTTAAAAATGTTTTAATGTTTATTTATTTATACACCCACTTCTTAACAATAAAGTAGGCTTGCAAAAATAAAAAGTTATTAAGAAAATCATAAGGGAGAAAAAAATGCATTTACATTACTAAACTAAAAAAAGTCTGTGTAGAGAAAGACAGATACCATATGGTTTCACTCTTATGTGGATCCTGAGAAACATAACAGAAACCCATGGGGGAGGGGAAGGGAAAAAAAAAAAAAAAGAGGTTAGAGTGGGAGAGAGCCAAAGCATAAGAGACTGTTAAAAACTGAGAACAAATTGAGGGTTGATGGGGGGTGGGAGGGAGGGCAGGGTGGGTGATGGGTATTGAGGAGGGCACCTTTTGGGATGAGCACTGGGTGTTGTATGGAAACCAATTTGACAGTAAATTTCATATATTAAAAAAAAAATAAAAAAAATAAAAAAAAAAAAGTCTGTGTATAAGTGGACTTGCACAGGTCAAATATGAATGGAGATTCTAACCAAAATGCAAGAGAGATAGGGGTGTGGGATAACAAGCATTAAGAAGCATAGAAAAGAGGTATAGAGTGAGTCATTAAAAAATAGAGCACCTGGTTGAGTGTCCGACTTTGGTTCAGGTCATAATCTCAGGGTTCATGGGTTAGAGCTGACAGTGTGGAGCCTGCTTTGGATTCTCTGTTTCTCTCTCTCACTGCCCCTCCCCTGCTCATTCGTTCTCTCTCTCTCTTTCTCTCCCCTCAAAAATAAATAAATAATAAATAAATAAATAATAAATAAATAAATAAATAAATAAATAAATAATAGAACTGACCTCTGCTGGATTTGGTTCATCAGACTGAAAGACAAAGCAGTTGATCTGAGAAAGGGAAAAACAAGAACAAAATACCTTTCACACATGTTCTCTTCTTACATTTATATAAATCCAAAGTATTTATGGCAGAATTGGAAGCCAATATCACTATATGAAAATGTGCTCAATGTTTTAATCTGTGAGTCACAGGAACCCGTTTATAATTTACTAACCGTTTGCTATCCTATTTATCTTTGTTTAAAGCAGAGCTGCTCTGAAGCTTGTTGAGTGATCTGTGCACACCTAGTGAACTGGATACCTTTACATTTTGTTTCATTTGTCTTAAAAAAAAAAACTTACTGAGTTTTCAATAAAGAAGTCTTGGTTGGGAAGGAGGAAGGGAAGCTGGGAGATGGCATAGGAAGAAAGAAATGAGAGACTCAGTGTTTTATAAACTTCATTGCAAAGAAAACCTGGCGTTCATTTCAAGCCAGTGTGGTGTTTGCTTTGCTTTGGTGAGTTATGCTCACATATTTCTAGTCAACAGGGTAGAACACACATCATCTGAAAAATGAAAAGCTTTATTCAATGTATTGTGAGAGATGCTCAAGTTTATACCTTCCACATCCATCTTCCCTCCTTGCCAATATTAGGCCTGCTGCCTAGGGAGAGGATGCTGTCAACCATTGATATCGAAGCACTCATTTAATTTAGTTACTGCATCCTGTTAACTTTTATGAGTGGTGGGGGAGCCGTTTAAAAAAGACCTGCTGTGTTGACAGATGTGCCCTGCTCTGCAGCATGGGGCATTTTGAATGATTTCGCATCTCTACTCTTTTCCCCCCACTATCCAGTGAGAAAAGTAGTCCACAGTGCTTGGGAAATATTTGTATCTAAATCTTTATTGTAGGTTCCATTGTAGTAAGAAAAAAAACGTAAGTGGGTGTGCTTTATTTCCATAATTATTTTGCAGAGTACTTTGGCTATTGTCCTAGGGTTTATAGTCGATGCATTTTAACGCCATCTACATTTTGGACAGCGGGCCTCAGGCTCTGTTGGTTTAGCTCTTAGAGAAATAAGATTCCGCCCCCCCCCCCCTCCCGCCCAAAGATAGCCATTTATAATATATAAATGAGCTACTGAAGAGGAAAAGGCTAATAAGCTTTCAAACTGTGATTGTGCCATGCAGTGAATCATTCATTCCTTTATGAATACATTTCTTTTGGAGCATGTATAATTATGAAACTTTTTTAATTTTTTCTATCTCGGTAGGAACTGGGAAGTAACAGCCCTCCACAGAGAAACTGGAAGGGAGTTGCTATTGCCCTGCTGGTGATTTTAGTTGCATGCTCACTCATCAGTATGTCAATCATCCTCTTAACCCCAGGTAATCTGTCTTTATTCCTCTCTTATGATGGTATTGTGGATGATAATTTCACATTCAAATGCCTTAAGAGGATAGCCATATGTGGTATCTTAAGACACGTTAGCACCGGTTGGAATAAAAAAAATGCGTAACCAGACATTTTGCAAATGGCACAGTAATTTTGTGGCTCAAATATCATGTAAGGTATTTTTGGGAAACTGAAATGTAAAACATACGTTGAGAATGCCAAGGAGATTTTTGGTCTCCATCACTACTTAGAGACTTATGTTTGTCAGTTAATAAATGCGGGGGACATTTGACTTCTATTGTGGGCCGAAGATGAGGGAGTGGAGCCTGGAGGTTCCCATATGTAGGTGATACCTCAACTATAATGATGGCGGTGAGGGAGGACTTGAGAGACAACGAGGGTTTGATGAAAAGAAAATGAGCTAAGCCCCTAAGTGCTTCTTTCTTCTGTTCCTTTCTTTCCTTGTAGTTTTATATCCCCAGTTTCCCCTTGTCTAAAGAACATTGCCAAATTGCCCTTGCAGTGATCTTTAAATTGTGTCCTTTACATTAAAGAGCTTAACACTAATATATAAATTATCAGAAGGCTCAATTCCTCTTTGGGGATTATTTCAGTACCCAGAAGTTTTACTGCTCTTTAGCAGGTGCTGATATTGGAAGACAGAGACAGGCTGCTGACTTCTAAAACTCCCCAAAATGTCTTCCAGGAGCAAATCCATTTGGTATGCTACTACAACCGGCCCGCCTAGCTTCCTCAAAGACCAGACACCCATATATTGCTCCAGATGATAAAAAATAGTCATTTTCTGGGGGTAGGATTGAACTAGTCCAAAAATCAACTTCTAGAATGAAGTTACAGCCTGTTGTTGAATATTATGTATTTACACTTCAGTTCTTGCCCCAGTTGTGTTATTTACAAGCCCTTAAACATATTGGACTTATTTTCCCATGTACAAAATGTGATTAACAGTAACAGCTCTCGGGGCGCCTGGGTGGCTTGGTCGGTTGAGCGTCCGACTTCGGCTCAGGTCATGATCTCACAGTTTGTGGGTTCGAGCCCCGCATCGGGCTCTGTGCTGACAGCTCAGAGCCTGGAGCCTGCTTTGGATTCTGTGTCTCTCTCTGCGCCTGCCCCATTTGCACTTTGTTTCTCTCTCTCTCTCAAAACTAAAAACATTAAAAAAAAAAAAAACCCTGATAGATTCCTTTAAAAAGAAAAGAAAAAGATAATTATGCACATCAATTCTGTATGAATTATTTTCAGCTGTTGTATTTTATTAGAACCTCAAATATCCATGATAAAATATAAATGCCCACTTTCTTTTCTAAACCACATTGTATAACAATTATTTATATGTCACTGTATGACCGTAAATATTTTGTTATATTTTTTCTTTGAAATATAAATTTTAGAAATAGGATAGCCTGGCCTCTAAAAATGGGGGGGGGGGGGGGAAGCAAGGCAGCCTGATCCTTCAGAAGCAAAGTTTCTTTAAAAGACGGAGTTGCATTCAACTGCTTATCCAACTGGGGGGAAAAAAGAAGAAAGAGTTCAGCATACATTTGCCCCCTGTGTTTGTAGAAGTGAGTATTTTAATATGCAGTTATTTGCCAGGCACTTTATCGTCCAGTTCTTTGTGTTTGAACAGTAACTTAAGATCTCCCATCCTAGAGTTCACTCACTACGTGTAAGAGGAGACTCTGTCAAAACAAATGAACAAAACAAACAGACAAATGAAAACCTTAACTAAATAGCCTTTTAAACTAAATAATATCCCAATTTATGCCTTTGTTCATAAAAATGAAAATTTAGTTGGAACAATTTCAGTGAATATTCATTGCTTTGGCCTCTTTTCACCAATATTTCTCTTGTTCTAAGCTTGTTCTGCTAATAAGTGTAAGGTCTAGTTGAATAAACTCTAGAAAAACTGGAATCCTTAAAATAAGACTTGGGAAACATCGTTATTTATACGGAAGACTCTTCCTTAAATCTGTGCATTACAGTTTGCACTTTGCATATGGCATCGGAGATCTGTGATCCTAGATTCACAGCTCACCTTGCTTCTGCTGGGACATCATCTGTAATTATGTTACCTTAGGGGAACAAGGCCAGTAAGAATACTTTCTTACGCAGGTTATGATTCAACATTTAGGAATTCTAGTTGCTCCAATTACCTTTTCTCTCCCAATCACATTCATTATCTTTATTCTCTGACCTAAAGCCCGGTGTTAAGAACAATTTTCATTTTATTACAATGTAATTCTTGGGGCGCCTGGCTGACTCAGTCAACAGAATGTGTGATTCTTGATCTCAGGATTGTGAGTTCAAGCCACATGTTGGGCATGGAGCCTGCTGAGAAAAAAAATGAAATTCACGTTTGAAACTATCAATTTTAAAGTGAACAATCCAGGTCACCTGGGTGGCTCAGTTGGTGTCTGACTCTTGGTTTCGGGTCAGGTAATGATCTCACAGTTCGTGGGATCAAGCCCCGCGTTGGGCCCTGCACTGACAGCATGGAGCCTTTTGGGAATCTCTCTCTCTCCTTCTCTCTCTGGCCCACCCCCGCTCACTCTTTCTCTCTCAAAATAAACAAACATTAAAAAAAATAATAAAGTGAATGATCCATTTACTGTGAAAGGCATTTAATACATTCACAGTGTGTGCAACCACTGCTTCTATCAAAGTGCAAAATATTTGTATCAGCCCAAAAGGAAACCTTATGCCTGCTAAGCAGTTACTCCCCATTTTCCTCTTCTATCTCCTGGCAGTCACCAATTTGCTCTTGGTCTCTACAGATTTACCTATTGTGAACATTTCATGTAAGAGTGACCAAAAAATAATGTGATGTTTTGACTTAACAATGTTTCACCCACATTGTCAGATATTAGTAATTCATTCTTTTTTATGGCTGAATAGTATTTCATTGCACGTGTGAACCACAATTTGTTCATCCGTGTGTCCACTGATGGACATTTGGGTTATTTTCGCCTTTTGGCTACTGGGAATAGTGCAGCCATCAACGCATGTGTACATGTATTTTTTGAGTCCTATTTTTCCATTTTTAGGGGTATATAACTAAGAATAGAATTACAGGATCATATGGTAATTCTCTGTTTAATGATTCGAGGGAGGAACTACCAAACTGGATTTGGATCATGATAATTCTAACTTTATAGAGTGAATCAATAAGTGTTCTCTCCTCTTCTGGAAGAAAGAGAAGAGAAACTCTTTTGGAAGAGTTTGAGAAGCATTGATGTTAATTTTTTAAATGTTTGGTAGAATTCACAAGTGAACCCATCTGCTCCCGTATATTATTGGGAAGTTTTTCATTGCTGATTCAATTTCTTTACTTGTTTTAAATCCATACAGAGTTTCTATTTCCTTTTGAGTCAGTCTGGTAGTTTGTGTGTTTCTAGTAATGTGCTCATTTTATCAGGTTATCTGTTGGCATACAATCAATTGTTCACTGTATTCTGTCACAGTCCTTTTCATTTTTGTAAAATTGGTAGTAATGCTCCCAGTTTCCTATCTGACATTATTTGCATGTTATTTTTTTCTTTGTCATACAAATGTTTGTCAGTTTTGTTCATCTTTTTTTATTTTGTTGGTTCTCTCCATTGTTTCGCGTTTTGTTTTTTGTTTTTGTGGGTTTTTTTTTTTTTTGCCACTTCTTTATGTGTAAAGTTAGGTCACTGATTTAAATTTCTCTTTTAATGGAGATGTTTATAGCTATAGATATCCTTTTGAGAAGTGTTTTCACTGCATCCCATTAAGTATTGGTATATTGCATTCTCATTTTCATTTGTTCCAAAGTATTTCCTAATTTCCCTTGTGATTTCTTCCTTAAATATTTCTTCTCAAGAGTGTGTTAATTTCCTTATATAGGTTATTTTTCCAGTTTTCTTTCTGCTATAGATTTCTAGTTTAATTCTACTGCACTCCGAGAAGACACTTTGAATGATTTCAATACTTTTAAACTTATTGAGACTTGTTTTGTGGTCTAAAATATGGCATATCTTGGAGAATATTCCATGTACTTGAAAATAATGTATTGAAAGAATGTATGTTTATATATGTATATATATATATATATATATATATATATATATGATTTATGTAACACACACATAGATATAAAATATCTCCTAATTAATAGTGTTGTTCAAGTCCTGTATTTTCTTATTAATCTTCAGTCTAAACATTGTATACATTCTTGAAAGTGGGCTATTGAAATCTCTAATTACCTTTGAAGACCTATTTCTTCATTCATTTCTGCTGACATTTGATTCGTATAATTTGTGATTCTGTTATTTGGTTCAGGTATCATAATTCTTGTTATAACTTTTGGGTACAACAGTTTCCAATATATAACGTCTTTATTTGCCTCAACAATTTTTGACTTAATTTTTTGTGATAATAGCAGGGTCACCTCTGTTCTTTTTCATTTACTGTTTCTATGGAATATCTTTATCCATCCATTCACCCTCAACCTATTTGTGTCTTTGGATCTAAAAGAAGTATAAAAAAATGTTTTTAATTCAATTCTGCTGTTCTCTGCCTTTTGTGTAGAGAATTTAATTCATTTACATTTAAAGCAATTGCAGTAAAGGAATTACTTCTCCCATTTTACCATTTATTTTCTCCATGTATTTTATCTTTTGTGTTTCTCAGGTCCTCCAATACTGCCTTCTTTTGTCTTTGATTGATTTTTGTGCTTTACTCTTTTGAATTTTTTTTTTTTTTTTAGATTTTCTAATGGTTACCTTGGGTATTACTATAAATATGTTAAATTTCTAAGAATTATTTTGAATTGATGCCAACTCAACATCAATAGCTTTCATAAACTCTACTTTTATATGGCTTCGCCCTTATATTGGTTTTGTTGCAGATTACATCTTTTATAAATTGTGCACCCTTTAACGTAGATTTTTAGTTATTCATGCATTTGTCTTTTAAATAATATAAGAAATATAGAGAGACATTCCAAACCAAACATACAATAATTTTGGCTTTTATATTTAACTATGTAGTTACCTTTACTAGAGTTATTTTTTAACCTGACTTCAAGTTACTGCTGTCCTTTTTTACTTCATCCTAAAGGAATCCCTTTAACATTTCCTGGAGGCCAAATATACTTGTTATGATCTCTCAGATTTTGTTAATCTTGGGAGATTTTAGTCTCTCTCACAATTTTGAAGGATAGTTTTGTAGGATATAGAATCTTTGGTTGACAGCTTTTTTCTTTCAGCACTTTCATAATGCTGTTTCATTCCTTTCTGGTGACATAGTTTTTGATAGGAAATCTGCTGTTAAACCCATTGAAGATCCCCTATATGTAATTTGATTCTCTCTTGCTGCTTCCAAGATTGTATATTTGTCCTTAATTTTGGCAATTTGACTAATATGTCTCAGCCTGGATCTCTCTGTGTTTATCCTTTTTGGAGTTTTTTAAACTTCGAGCATATCAATGCATGTATTTTGTCAAGTTTGGCAGATATTTGGCCATTATTTCTTCAAGTATTCTTTCTGTTCTTTTTTCTTCTCCCTTCTGGACTCCCTTTGCTCATAGGTTGACATGCTTAATGGAATTCCACATGTCTCTTAGGTTTTATTTTTCTATTTCCTTCTTTGTGTTCCTCAGGCTAGATTATTTCAATGAACCTAAATTCCAGTTCACTGATTCTTTATTTTGTTTCCTCATATCTACTGTTTGAACCCTCTAGTAAGTTTAATTTCCATTGTGGTACATTTCAGCTTTAGAATTCTGTGGATTAAAAAGTTCTTTCTCTTGGGGCGCCTGGGTGGCTCAGTCAGTTGGGCATCCGACTTTGGCTCAGGTCATGATCTCATGGCTTGTGAGTTTGAGCCCCATGTCGGGCTCCGTGCTGACAGCTCAGAGCCTGGAGCCTGCTTCAGATTCTGTGTCTCCCTCTCTCTCTGCCCTTCCCCAGCTCATGCTCTCTCCCTCAAAAATAAACATTAAAAAAATTTTTTTTAATTTCTTTCTCTTTAATGATATTCATATATATATATACACACATACACACACACACACACACACACACACACACACATTGTTCTCTTGGTTTCATTTAGCTCTTTGTCCATAGTTTCCTTTAGTTCTGTGAGTATTTTTAAGATAATTGATTTAAAGCCTGTCTAATAAGTAACTTGTCTGTGCTTCTCGGGGGCACTTTCTGTTAATCTCTTCTGTGAGATGACCATAATATCTTGATTCTTTTCATGATTTAAATTTTGTATCAAAAACTGTACATTTTGTTTTCAATAATGTGGAGCACTGTTTTTTTAAGTTTATTTTTGAGAGAGAGAGAGACAGAGCATGAGTGGGGGAGGGCAAAGAGAGAGGGAGACACAAATCTGAAGCAGGCTAGGCTCCAGGCTCTGAGCTGTCAGCATAGAGCCCAACATGGGGCTTGACCCACAACCTGTGAGATCAGGACCTGAACTGAAGTCTGAAGGTTAACCAACTCAGCCACCCAGCCACCCCTGGAACACTAGAGATATGATTCTTTCCACTCTTCAGAGTTATATTTTTGTTATGTTCTGTAGCTATTTTTGTGGTTGTTTAATTGACTTCTCTGATGTATTTTGAAAAGTCAGTATTCTCTATCATACGTGGTCTCTGAGGTTTCTATTCCTTTAGCTTGTGTTCAGCTAGTGTTTTTACAAAGGATTCCTTGAATGCTAGGAGCCAAATACACTCTCCCATTCTTTTCAGATTAGTTCTGTAATCTGGGGCAATTATTCAGTACTTATTTATAGCTCTGCATTCGCCTTCATTTCCTATTTGTATTAAGCCTAGAGTTTAGCTGGAGGCAAAAACTTAGGGTCTTCTCAGGTCTTTTTTTGAACATGCATCCTGCTCTGGGCACGCATGTGGTTTTCTGAATTTCTCAGTATATGTAGACACTTCGAATCCTAATTTCTCAAAGGAAAGCTCTTCCCAGCTTTCCTTCTCAAGACTGAATGCTATATTTTAGGCCTTAAGTGTATCTCTTTTCCCAGGCAGCTGGGTTTGTTCATTTGCCTTATAATGTTTTTGAGAATATCCACTGATTTTCTGTGCTGAGTTTTCTGGGTCAGGTAAGAAAAATAAATACCCCAGGTCAGTCAGTCCTTTAGGTAACCCCAGGCAGGTCAGAACAGACCAAAAGAGTTTTGAGAAAAGATCTACTCGGCTTCCTCCAGAAGCCAGAGACCAGGGTCCCATACTCTGTATTCAGACTGTTAAAGATCACCACTGAGCCGGGGAGGGGATTGGAGTAATGCCAAATAAAAATGCCACAATATTTTTCTACTGTTTTTAAGTTACCTTTTTCTTGATTCAGTATTTGCTAGATTGTTGTGAACCTTTGACTCTTTTCCCGTGTTCTGACATAGCTTATTCTGACAGTTTTGCTTGTTGTTTTTTTGTTTTGTTTTGTTTTAATGTTTTTGTGAGGAAACAGCCTCTTAGAGCTGCCTACTCCTCCATGTTTGCTGATATCACTCTGATGACAAATTCTGCTGGTGCAGTTTTCATGTGCATTGGCCTCTGTCTGATTAACCTGAGTCCCTTAGTATAGTTGAAGCCTTCAAGCATAGGGTTTCCATCTTTTCCACCTACACAATTCCCTACACTTATTATACCAGGAAATGTTGACCAGTGACAAATTTATCTGGTTAGTCCCTCTTGCATTACATATTAGAGAACATAAGAGAAGTATTTTGTGAAAGTTCATGAAGACAAGATACGATAGAGCACAGTCATTAGGTCTAATGATATCACCAAATTAAAAAGAAAATCCACAACAGTAGAGACCTAGAATATTATTTTACTATAAACTTAGCAGTTTGAAATGTAGGTTAAAATAAATTTAATAAAATCCATAATGAAGTATACACAGTAGAGTTTAGTGTAGGACATTCTAACAGATTATTGTCGACCCAAAAAATACTTTTTGGGCTTTTGAATTCTGTCAACATTTACTGGATTAGATAATAAAATTTAATTGCTGAGATTTTTTTTCTAAAATGTTGGTTAATTCACTTAAAATGGCAATGATAAAACTATACATGTAAATATACATAACATGTTATAAAACTAGCTATGTTTTTCAGAACAAACCAAAAATACAACAGCATTATTTTATATTTTTTGCAAATTTGTTTAATGCCTGGATGAAAGACATCAGGATTTTCAGATGTGCCCTTTGTTAATTCTTTTGCAGGAGGTTGTTTTGGTTGACATATATGAAGAATCGAGGCCTCATAATTAGTTAGAAATGGAAGATGTAGTTTAATAGCTTTTTCACATAATTGCAGAGGTCCTTGTTTGACCCTTCCTGAAAACTTAACAAATGATTGATTCTTGAAGGTCAGTTGCCATGTGGAATCTGAAAGTATGTCAATAAAATATCAGTACTTTGCTACATTTAAAGCCATCGGTCACCTTTTACTTTAAAAGGATCTCTTACCTATACATGATTCTAAGCATTGTGCCTTGGCCTTTTGCAGAATATTAGTTCACTGAGTTATGCCAATTTTCCAAATATTGGTGGGGTTTATTCTAGAACATAAAATCAAAACAAAACAAAAACATAGTTAACATCACTGATGGTACAACTTATGCCTCTCGTTAGAAAAGTTTTGGGAAGCTTTCAAACTCAAGGGAGAGGACATAAGCTTTCCAAGATGCAAATTTTTGACTGAAAGCTTAAATTTTATAATTTGTAACAGCCACTTGTGTGTGTGTGTGTGTGTGTGTGTGTGTGTGCATATTTTATACGAAAGGTTCATTTCATTCATTTTGAGGGCAAACATTTCCCAGAGGTATCCTTTGCTCTCTGAAAGTTTGCATTATGTGACTTTGTTTTTGTGAAAAATTTACATTAGTACAGTGTAAAAGTGAACCCCCCCCCCTTGGATTTCTTTTGGTTAGCAAAAACAGGTAGTGATGTAGGACTTCCACAAAAACAGAAGTGGTATAATGTGATCTCTCAGAAGGCAGGGGATGCTCTTTGCTTTACACCATTTCAGCTTACAGAAGTTTTCATAGGGATGTTCCAACATTCAGACAGTGAATGAAACCTATACTTAAATCTGAAGTCATTTTTGTTATTCATTCCTTCCATTAAATTCAAGTGACATGAAAACAAGAAAGAATAGTTGAGTTTATAGCACAACCAGCTGCTGCCAAGGTGTTTTTCCTGGAGACAACTATCATGTTGATGTACAGTGGAAGTCTTTTTGTTTTTATTGTTTTTATTTATTTGTAGAGAGAGAGAGTGTAAGAGAGAGCAGGGGAGAGGCAGACACAGAAGGGAAAGAGAGAATCCCAGCAGGCTCTGCACTGTCAGCACAGAGCCCAATGCGGGGCTCCAACCCACAAACCACCAGATCATGACCAGAGCGGAAGTCAAGAGTCAGACACTTAAGCGACTGAGTCACCCAGGTACCCCTATTTTTGTTTTGGGTACTCCAGATTTACCACACAGATACTAAAAAGATCTTAAGTATTGATATTGAATGCAGTTATCATTTTTATAACTGTATCAAGGAAATTCTCAAGTGAAACTGATTGTGTTTTTAAATGAGCACATGCATAATAGTGTTGGCTAACAATAAAGTGCTCAGAATTGCATCCCCTATTGGTTTTGTACCAAGGGTGAAAATTTCAATCCAGTGTAAAGGGAACACAATGCTGTAGTAGTATCGTAAATATAATTTGAGTTTAGGACCCATTTTCACTAGTTGTTGACAAATTATACGCTGCAAACCTGGGATGCAGGTACAGATAGGAAACCCAAAGGTGCTCCTGGTAATGTAACTGAAGCCAACAGCGAGGCTGAGGGAGAAACTGACACGTGCGGGTGGTAATGTAACGGAAACCAACGCGAGCCTGAGGGAGAAACTGACATGTGCACGTGGTAATTTAACTGAAATCAACCGGGAGCCTGAGGGAGAAACTGACACGTGCGCGTGGTGATGTAACTGAAACAAACAGCGAGCCTGAGGGAGGTACTGAAAGACAGCCATAGAGGAGCTCAGAGGCTTACAGTAGAACCATAGCACTTTAGGGTTTAAAATAAAAAGACATTATTTCAGAGAGAGAGAGTGTGTGTGCATCATTGCATAATTTTCTCGAATGTCAAAAGCCTTTGTGCAAGTGTATTTCTCATATTTAGCTTTTCTCCTCAAATTCAGGAGATGTTAATTTGAAAAAGGTCTCAAAAAGAGATTTGAGAATGATTACTAGCATTTTGAACAATTGACTACACCTATGAGTAAATCCTAAAGCTCTTGATTTATTTATTCAAGAGATTTAAGGTAGCGTTTATTTAATAAGTCTCTCAGAACCCAGAAATACATTATTTGATGAGCACTTAGAGTCCCTGCTAAAACTAAAGAAAGTTGAATAAAATATCACAAACTAGGGGATCTTAGAGATGCAAGCTACTTTATAGGGCATTGTGTGTGTATGTGTGTGTATGTGCATGCCAGTGTGTGTGCATAGTATTTCCAATTAAATTTTATATGAAGTCAAAAATAATGCTAAAGCAGAGCTGTTCTGATGGTAGAGCTCTGACCATGTAACCTCTGTCCTTCCCCTTCCAATCTCTGTCCAGAGAGAGCTTATAGGAGTTTCTAGAATACAACTGACAATGGTGTCATTTGTTCCAACCTTTTCTCTTCACAAAGAGGAAACTGATACCTAAGTAGACTGAGTGCTAGTGCCATCGGCATACATGCTACTCTAAGGGTTAACTACAACTAGATTACAATCTCCTAGCTCTAATGACTGTTCTTACACCTTGCTGCTTACTCTTGAGAAAGAAAATGGGAGAATAGGTCCAAAAGTGTTGGGAACCTTAGAGAAGGTGAATGCATCATAGTAGGCAAACTTTTTGCAATCCATACTTCAGTATTTCATATTTAATATGAAATTCCTAAAAATCCCCTACATGTATGGTAAAAAAGGGACAGAGTGGGGAAGGGGAAGAAGGAGACACATAAATAAATAAGGAATATCTTATTTGTCAGCTTTCCTCTTCATTCTATTCAGTATAGACACAGCTTTGGTCATAGTTGGTAACTTCTCACATAGCATATTTTTAATATGTATTTTTAAAATAATATGGCTTTCTGGGGCACCTAGGTGGCTCAGTCAGTTGAGCCTCTGACTTTGGCTCACGTCATGATCTCGTGGTCTGTGAGGTTGAGTCCCGTGTCGGGCTCTGTGCTGATAGCTCAGAGCCTGGAGCCTGCTTCAGATACTATGTCTCCCTCTCTCTCTACAACCATCACCCCCACCCCGCAACCCAGCTTGCACTCTGTCTCCCTCTATCAAAAGTGATAAACATTAAAAATAATAATAATAATTAGAATTACCTTGCCATTATGGAAAGTGTTTTGACTCAGAAATCCTAGCTCTATAACCAATAGCTATTTGTTCTTGGATAAGCCACTTCTCTTTGGCTCAAAATCTTCCTCTATAAAACAAGTATTTTTCTGCCTTATTTTACAAGGTTGATAAGAGGATTTAATGAGATATTACACCCAAAACATGGCCTCTCAGGCCAGGTGATGCTCATGACTCTGGGAAGGGCAAGATGACACCTTCCATGACCTCAGAAAAGGTGCTCCACAGGATTTAAAGCGGGGGTCCAGGGGCACCTGGGTGGCTCAATCAGTTGGGCTTCCAACTCTTGATCTCAGCTTGGGTCTTGATCTCAGGGTCATGAGTTTGAGCCCCAACTCAAAAAAAAAAAAAGGCAGGGGTACAGATCTAACAAAGGAGAAAGGGAAGTCCAATCTCTTCCTTCAGCATTGTTTGAACATCTCTGACAGCTTAGAATGGTCCCAACTAACATCTTCTGGCAAAAAAAGAGAAACAAGATCCTCAGAGGGTAACTCATAATGAAAGTCTAGGCTAAGATATGGGTTCCACATAAGGTTTTTGAGTGTGTAGGGAAAGGGGTGTATGGTTAAAAGCCAGGAGGCCCAGCTGCCAGAACAGGGTGCTGGTGCTTTGGGATAGCTGCTTAGCATTTGTGCTGCATGTGCAGTGAACAAAAGAAACTTTGTAACTTTGAAATCTAAGTGTGGATCACCATGAAGACTGAAAAATCTGGATCAGCAAGGGAATCCTGGGAGCAAAGGTCAATCACGACCAGACTGCAGCACCAGTTTCAACAGCAATGCCGCAGCAACAGAATCAAAGGGAACAGTAGAATGATCAGGATGTTCTTTTTTCCCCTCCCTACGACTTGTGAAAGAGGACTGTCTCTTTGGTCTTAGGGTGCTCCTTTGGTTCTTGGAAAATTCAAGGGAGAGAGTACAGGAGATAGCTCTCAAAGGAAAGTACAGGGTTTTCCACACAACTGAACATTTCAAGACCCAAGTTACTAGTTAGAAAACACAGAGATGTAACATTATTTGTACCCCATGCATAGGGGTTATACTTGAAATGAAAGGGGTAAGGTTAGGATCCTTAAGGATAAAGGTCTCAAAAGTCCTGAGATAAAGAATCCTGCACACATTTCTACTTCCAACTAGTCTAGTCCTTTGCTTGATTTCTGGCTAATGTTGTGGACTAACCAACTGCCATTCCAAAACTGCCTGACCAAACTACGAAATCCCATTTGTTACGTACGAAGTTAACAGTTAAATTATTTTAAACCTCAGTTTAGTAATTTTAGCATTTTAATACAAACACTTACAGACTAAAACCCTTAATACAAGCATATTCATCTGCAATCCATGCATATACATCTTGAGGAAAGGGATCAATACCTTGCTGAAGAAGAAGCCTGACTACATTTGTTGATTCATAATTTACAGCAAGCATGAGGGCTGGTCTAAAATAACAGAGATAACTTCACTCTTAGGAATTTAGTTATTTAAACAACTAATTTCGATATACTTTATCAGGTTAATATCTTGCCTGTCTGTTCAGAAGCAACCATTTACATGTTCAAGTGTTCATCTTTGTAAATTATCTCCAAGACTAAAATGAAGGGACAAAAGGGAGCTTCTTGTCCCAGTTGGGTAATGTATTATAGAGTTGCTAATTTAAAGTCCTTTGATAAACAAGAAACTATGTGGAGGTCACTTATCTGAATAGGTAAAGATTTCAAAAAAGAATTCCCCATGTCTTCCTTAATCTGATACAGTGCACTTCAAAGCCATCTAGAGGTCAAGTAAGTATAAAAACTATCTGCAGGCTTAAAATGATAATATTTTAATGTGAATGCTAATAAAATAGGCATATAGTTAACGATGCTGATAAGCATATGGCAGGCACTAAATTAAATGCTATGTATATAAAATATAATTTACACAAACCACCCTTGAAGGATGTATTATTATCCTCCTTTTCATATCAGGAAACATATTTAGTGATGACACGTAACGCTCCCAAGGTCACAACACCTAGCAAGTAGGAAAGCTATGAATAAACCTAGTCTTGTGTGAATCTAAGGCACATCTCTTTCTTCTTTATCACCCACCTGTAACTTATCCTCATTAAAGGAAAAGTCTATTCAGTTAAAGTTACCTTTCATCTTTCTACTCCTACCAATTAAAAATAAAATCAAAAATATATATACTGGACATGAAAAAGGGTAAAACCTGATGAGCCTATAGTACCTGGTAATAGTAATTAATCATTACTTAAAGATCACCTAAGGACATCAGTATTCCTCAAAAAAGAAAAAAAAAGCAATTTAAAGCAAAGTGTCATCCAAAAGACAAAACAACTCCTGTTTTTGTCTAATATGCATCTTAATTTTTTACATTTATTTGCTTTTGAGAGACAGAGTACAAGTTTGTCCTCTGTCACAGATTCTCTGTTCTGCCTCGTCCATGCTTGCTGCCTCTGCATCCATCCGTGATTGCAGCTCAGTTATAGCACTTTTAATTTCATTCTATTTTTTACTTCTTTTATCTCTGCAGAAAGGGATTCTAATCTATTTTCGGCTCCAGCTAATATTCTTATTATCGTGATTCCAAATTCTGGTTCAGACATCTTGCTAGTATCTGTGTTGGTTAAATCCCTGGCTGTCGTTTCTTTATGCTCTTTCTTTTGGGGTAAATTCCTGCTGGATTCTGTGGTTCAGGTTGTGCAGATTATTGTGTTAATCCTCCAGTTTTCTAGGTGTGCAGGATGGTTTAGTGTTGGTCTGGCTGTATTTCATGGATGCGAGACACACAGAAAACTTCCATGCTGTTCTGCCATCTTGGCCCCTCCCCCCCATTCACAAATATTTTAAAAACTTATCTCAGGGTGCCTGGGTAGCTCAGTTGGTTAAGCATCCAACTTAGGCTCAGGTCATGATCTCACAGTGTGTGTTTGAGCCCGTGGGGCTCGCATTGGGCTCACCACTGTCAGCTCAGAGCTTGCTTCCGAGCCTGTCTCCCTCTCTCTCTGCCCCTCCCCTGCTGGCTTGCTTGGTCTCTCTCAAAAATAAACACTTAAAAAAATTATCTCAATAGATGTGAAGTAAACATCTATTAACGTTCAATATTCATTCATGACAAAACTTAGAAACTAGTATCATAAGGGAACTTCCTTAATATACTTGTAGCAGAAAGACCCTAAGTGACCCCATAATATCTGCCCTTTAGTGTTGTCACCTTTTCTTTATAAATCTTTTCTCTTAAGATCTGTGACTTCACTCTAGTTATTAGAATATGGAAAATGTAAAGGAATTGTGGAGACATAATTCAGTTACTTCAGAGTCCATCAAAAGGGGGATTATGCTAGGCAAACCTGATCTAATCACATGAACACCCTTCAAGGACTGAGCCTTCTCTGAAGTGACATTCTCCTTGCCTCCTAAACTAAGCGGTGTATTAAGTCTACATGGCCAAGAACAAGGAACAGCCTTGCTCTAGACTATTTGTGTCGCCACTTGCCCAAATTCATGTGTTAAATCTTAATGTTCAACGTGATAGTATTTAGAAGTGGGGGATTTGGGAAATGATGAAGTCATGAAGGTGGAGCCCTCATGAATGGGATGAGTGGCCTTATAAAGGAGGGCTGTGAGAGCTCCCTTGGCCCTGCGCCAAGCAGGAAGACCAGCGTCCATGAACCAGGAAGCAGGCTGTCGCTGGATACTGAATCTGCCAGTGCCTTCATTTTGGACTTCCCAGCCTCCAGGACTGTGAAAAATAAAACTTTTTTTCATAAGCCTACGGTATTTTGTTAGAGCAGCCCAAAAGGACTAGGACAAGCGTCTGGGAACCATGGGCAACCACTAGGACCTAAGCCTCCAACTAGCAAAGAGCTGTGGAAATGAGTCCAGTCATACAGTCACAAGGAAATTCTCTTAAAAACAAACTCGGTGGGCTTGGAAGCAGATTCTTCCCCATTGAAGCACCCAAATGGGGAAGCGCAGTCTAGCGGACACCTTGGGTACAGCCTTGTGAGAACCTGAGCAAAGGACCCAGCTAAGCCATTGCTTAGCTTCTGACCCATAAAAATGTGAGATAAATGTGTATGGCTTTAAGACACTGTGTTGATGGTGATCTGTTATAAACGGTAAGAGCAAACTAAGAGACTAATAAAAGATCTACACTTTTCAAAACCCCACTATCTACATAGTTATAGAAAAATACTTTTACATGTTGCAATTTCAAGAAGACATAAATACTCACTATCCTCACATTTACTCAACGTCATTCTTGTAGTAGGAAAGAAGAAAAAAATTAAAGCTCTAGGAATTGGAAAGAAACAAAAATGCCACTATTTATAGATTCTATGTCGCTGCATGAACCAAATCCAAAGGAATCTGCAGATAAAATACTCGAGTAAGAAACAATATATTGTGGGGAATAAGCTTAGGCAATTAAAATACTAGTTGTTTGGGAAAATCAGCATAAGAAATGTCTTTCCTTACACACTATTGCCAGATTCGATGCAATTCCAATCAGAAACTTGGCTTTGGAGAGCTTGCCAAGTTGATTATAAAAGACCTGTGGAGCCCTTCCTTTCTTCTTTCCCATCCCCAACATTTTAGTTCCCAGTCCTAGAAACAGAGGCATGGAGTTGTGGGGGTCCAGAGTGAGGTGTTGGAGCTTAGACAGAATGGGGAAGGCATTACGTGTGGGACAGTCACCCTGCACAGTGTTGGATCTCAAGTGAGAGCATCCCTGAAAAGTGCATGATATAGAATAATGAAGTAACACAGACTGAACAGGGTGGGGAAGCATCTGCACAGGGGAAAAATAGCCCAGTGTGGGTTTTCAGAACCTGCAGGGGGGCACATCATCTGCAGAAGAGGTGGCCTGGCACAGGGTGTCTGAAAAAGGAGATACTACCTGTCTCAAAGTACTTCCCCATAAAATACTAAATAATTGTAAAGTTGGAAAGTTAACATTCCAGCGGAGAAACCTGGCAGATCCTACCTCCGGTGGCCAACATTAACATCACCAGTATTGGGACAAATCCAAATTGTAGGTCATGTGATAGGATGCAATGAAAAGAGTAGACTGTAGTGATACTCTTGCTAAAAACGTATGATCTGAATTTTATCATAAGGAAACCTAAGAAAAATCCACATTGAAAGACATTCCACATTACTGGAATTTACTCGTCAAAAGGTTAAAAACATGAAAGTCAAGGAAAGACAAAGGAACTGTTCTAGACTGAAAGAGACTAAGACACACAACTGAATTCAATACATGGCTCTGAACAGGACCTTCCTTGGTATAACGTATACTACAGATAAGTGACCAAACTTAAAAAGAATTACGAGGAATAAATGATAGAATTATACTTAACCCTTGAACCAAAGAGTTTTAATGGGTGCACTGATTACACACACATTTTATTCAGTACTGTAAATATATTTTCTAATTTTCTTCATAGTATTTTTTTCTTTAGCTTACTTTATTGTAACAATATAGTATGATACATATAATATACAAAAGATTATTGGTAGTAGTAGTGGTTAAGTCTTTGGGGGTCAAAAGTTGTTCATGGCTTTTTGCCTATGGGGCATAGGGGTCAGAGCCCTTAACCCCATTATTCAAGCGTTGAGTGTATTAGAGTTAATGTTCTGATTGTGAAGGTTGTATGGTAGTTATGTGGAATGTACTGACTTGTAGGATTTAAATACTACAGGAATCAGGCATCACATTAGCAATTTACTTGCAAATAATGACTCTGGGGCGGTGGGGGGGGGGGGGAGTTCTTTTTTTTTTTCTCTAGTTTTTCTTTTCTCTTTGTTTCCAAAAAGCAAATCAAAAATAAATAAAGAGAAAAGGTGAAAAGCCTTAGGCAAATTTTATTTCTCCATGTGGAAAGAGCTATGAATCAGTGTTTACAATTATACATAGGTTTTATGGCATTATAAAAAATTGTAATACATACAGACATTGGCAATAGCCATAGCAGGAATACATCAAAATAATGCCTAAATCTTTAGGTCCACATATAGTAACAAAAATTGGAAAATACAAAAGCCATCCATTAACACTACTTAAGTATTAATGGCAACTTGGTTGTTTGGGTGCTATTCAAACAGCTGGTAGTGGAGTGGTCTGAAGTATGTAAAACCCTCTAGTGCTGGGTTCCACGTACAAAATGTGCTTAAAAGTTAATGAGATGCCAAGAAACATAGTTTAAAATATTATACAGATTTTCATCACACACATATGATACAAAAACATTTTCCTTTAATCAAGATTTTACCATATAGTGTGTTCAATTGGGAAACAATGAAAATGTTTTGTAAGCATCCAGTAAATTTTTTCTATTTATTTTTCAAATCATATAATTTTTGTTCAAAATCTGTACATATTCTTGTGACGCTTTCCATACCAGGTCTTGATTTAGAATTGAATCATCAGTAGATACTAAAGGAGTTCTACAGGATCCTGATTCAAATTCAGTAGCAGCTGAAAAGGAAAAGAAAGAATTAGATTCCTTATACAAAATACTTTTAACTACAAGTTAGAAAGAAAGGAAAGCAGAGGGGAGGGGAAGGGAGGGGAAGGGAAGGGAAAGGGGAAGGGGAAGGGCAAGGGGAAGGGCAAGGGGAAGGGCAAGGGGCAGGGCAAGGGGCAGGGGAAAGGGAAGGGAAGGAAAGGAAAGTTGGGGCCTTCATGAATAAGTGTTAAGAAAAATGAAAAATACCTACATACAACTGCAATATGAAACCCAAGATTACTATTAAATATATTTTGCTCAGGGTTGCACACTGAATTAATTGCTATTGTGGATAAATATCAGAGTTTCTGGTTTTTTCATTACAAGGTGAAATTACAAGATGAGGACACAGTCTACCCTGAACAATCATCAACTATAAACTGAAAAATCAAACGGGCATTTCCAAACAGAGCCAAGTATACAGGTATAAGTGACAGGTATAAAACATAGCACTACTGGAACATACAGAAGGGATATCCCAGTTTTGTGTCAATATTGTCTGCTCTTTGGTGAAGGTGATATGTAAGCTGACACCTGAAGGACAAGGAAAAAGTATGCTAGGTAGAGGGAAGAAGCACGTACAAAGAGCTAGAAGTGAGGAAGAACACTTGTGCAATTATGAGTAGTTTAGTTTGACAAGGTGCTAGAGCAAAGCAGCAGAGTAGGGCAAATAGTGAGAGACTAGGCTGAATAATCTGGCAAGAAGCAAACTGATTTGGGTGTTTTCATTCCATGCTAAGGAACTTGAAGTTTGACTCAAGGGCAAAAGCAATGATGACAAAGTCAATGAGCGAAGATTTAAACCCATTACCTGTCAAGTGAGAGCTATAGGACCTATAATTACTTAACCAAGCATTACTAAAACGACTTTGGCTTTTTGGGTCTTCTACTACTAGCAGAAACAACAATTTGATAAAGCACACATTTGCTGAGACTTGTGCAGGTTGAGTTTCATAGGGATGGCACCAGTGAAGGAAGATTATTGCCAGAAATAATAACAGACATATAGACTTAGGAGATTGAAAAAACTTTAACGTTCATTTATTTTTGAGAGAGAGACAAAACACAAGTGGGCAGGGACACAGAGAGAGGGAGACACAGAATCTGAAGCAGGCTCCAGGCTCCGAGGTTTCAGCACAGAGCCCACTGTGGGGCCTGAACCCACCTGAGCTGAAATCAGTCGGCCAACCAACTGAGCCACCTGGGTGCACTAGACTTTTGGGAGATTTTAAAAGAGCTATGAAACATGATGACTAAATGAGGAAGAAGTATGTTCTTCATTATGCTCATACTTTTACATTTTTTATTAGATATGTACAAAAAAATGTGAATGTAGTATCTATCATCCAAACAATGGAAAGGGATGTCATTCACTATTTAGAGTTTATTTCAGAAATCAATGATATCTAAATTCATACATATTGGCAACATACCTTCTTCTAGTGCTTTGGTTATACTTTTTTCCAACTCCCACTGCATCTGAAATAAGTCAAATATTATTTAGAATGTGTAAACAAAAGACATTGTAGGAATTATATATAGCTTATGACATGTGGTCTTGAAATAATACTTGCAGAGACTAAACCAAAGTTAGGGATTGCTTAAATAGAAGGACAATCACTTAAATAGAAGGACAATTGCTTAAATAAAAGGACAATTTATAAATAAAATAAATTCCTATTTTAGTTTTAGATAATTGAGAACAGATACATATATATATATATATATACACACACACACACACGTATATATGTATATATATGTGTGTGTATATATATACGTATATATAATATGTGTATATTTTTTATATATATATATATATATATATATATATATATAATGCTATTTAAGTGAATCTGATAAAAAGCACAATTAACATTGGTCTATTGAATGTGTATCATCTCTGAAAGGTGATGTTTGATCTTACTGGTACAAAAAAGTTTAAACAAGAATCATATTGTATACTGAATTATTACTTGGAAATTATTAGAAAAACTGCCATTTATGAAAGTTTAAGCAGTTTTTTACCTTAATGAATTGTTCCTTAAAATGGGCTTTCCATTTTTTTACTTTTAGAAAAACAAAATTTGAAGGAATGCTTTTTGCTATTAATTTTTCAGGACTGACTCTTAAATACATATAAAATGAGGAAAGTGGGACTGTCATACTGTCATGTGGAAATTCTACTGGCAAAAAATTGAGTTAAAATATTTTGCTATCAGTATTATGACTAAAACACTTATTTCTTTTCATATGCACACAAAGATTTCAGAAAATCTATTTGAAGAAAGGAAAAATATAGGGTTACAACAGTTTTCAAACTTAGCTTCTGATTTATAACTTTCTCAATTAGAGATAAGGAAAACAATATACAATTTTCAATTGTAACTTTAGGACCAAGTATTGAAACACTTGACTTATTAAAGTTATGGTTATCTACTTATCAAATGTGTACGAATATTTCAAACTACAGGTGACCCTTGAATAACACAGGGGTGGGGTACAGTCAAAAACCTGTATATAATTTTTCATCCCCCCCAAAACTTAATTACTAATAGCCTACTGTTGACCGGAAGCCTTACTGGTAACATAAACAGTCGATTCATACATGTTTTGTACAGTAGAATAAGCCAGGGCAAATAAATGACATTGAGAAAAACAGAAGGAAGAGGAAATACACTTACAGTACTATACAGTATCCAAAAATAATCCATGTGTAAGTAAAGTAGACCTGCACAGTTTGAAACCATGTTGGTCAAGGGTCAACTGTATATTACAACTGTTCCTGTCTAGAATGTTCTTATTTAGATCTTTCTTATAAAAGGTAGCCTCTCCCTGAATGCCCCAAACGGGCTCCAAAAGAGTGTACTGAACATAATCAACACTGTGGTGATAAGGATTCCAATGTCTTTACAAATTTAGGTGTGAGGACAAATTTTTTGGCTGACATGTTTCCCAATATTTTCAGAGACTGTTTTCCCTAATACCTTTTTTTAATTGAAGTATAGCTGACATACAATGTTACACTAGTTTCAATATACAAATTCAGATTGGACAATTGTATACACTATGCTATGCTCACTACTGTACGTATAGTTACCCTCTGTCACCATACAACATTAATACAATATTATTGATGATATTCCATATGCTGTATTCTTCATTCCTGTGACTTATTTATTTTATAACTGGAATTTGTACCTCTTACTCCTCTTCACCTATTTTGTCCATACCTCTCTACCCACCTCCCCTCTAGCAACCACCAGTGTGTCCTCTGTATTTATGATTCTGTTTGTTGACTTGTTTTTTTATATTCCACATGTAAGTGAAATCAGATGGTATTTATTTGTCTTTCTCCGATTTATTTCACCTAGCATAATACCCTCTAGGTCTATCAATGTTGTCACAAATGGCAAGATCTCATTCTTTTTGATATTTCATTGTATACATATTACACATCTTCTTTATCCATTCATCTATCGATGGACACTTAGGTTGCTTCCATATTTTGGTTATTGTAAACAATGTTTCAATAAACATAGGGATGCACACAACTTTTCAAATTAGTGTTTTCATTTTCTTTGGGTAAATACGCAGTAGTGGAATTAATGAATATCTATTTTTAAGTTTTTGAGGAACCATAACACTTTTTTGACAATAGCATTATATTCAGGCCTTATAAAATGAATGGGACAACATTACTATACCAGACTTATAAAATTAATAACTCAATACCAGACGATGGGGGAAGGCTTTATTCAAACAATTTTATATCACCATTAATAAATACTATGTAAGATATAAACCACGTTTTTATGACATGACTTAAGGAACTACCAAGGTAATGTTGCATCTTTCCCCCAAAAGCTCTTTTCCTAAATACTTACCTCTGTGACCTTTATGTTTATTTCTAGGTAAAATCTGTGTTTCAATGGTGAAAATAGCTTTGAAGTCCATGAGTAAGAACACGTGTGATTTTATTTATACCTTTCCACTTATCAAAAAAATAAGAGGGTGAGAAAATTATACACGGAAAAACTATATATCAGCAAATTTTAATTCAAAGAAAAATTTTAAAGAATTTTTAATTAAAAGGATTTTCTCATTAACTGTTAGTATTCAAATAATGGCTTGATTCAAATATTTGCTTGATTTAGCTATTTAGGAAATGCTTTACAATTGCTCAGCAAGACATTTTATAAAAATTGAAACAAGGTGCTATAAGTCAAAAAAAAAAAGGAAAAAGAAAAAAGAGTGTCATAAGAAAGCAATTAAGGATGTATTCTCGTGTAAGAAAATACCAAAATTGTAAGTTAAAAGAGAAATTAACCTTTTTAGTGTTGCAAGTTGATTTAATTCATAAAAAGGACTTATCATGGATTCTTTTTTTTTTTTTTTTTTTTTTAAGTAGCCTCCATGCCCAGCGTAGAGCCCAATGCAGGACTTGAACTCATGACACTGAGATCAAGAGTTGGACGCTGAACTGACTGGGCCACCCAGGCACCCCCATGGATTCTTTTAAATAGTAAACATTCATTATGTCGTTAAGTGTTTGGAGACCGATCATTCACTTATGTACAGGGGTGCAAAAACTGGATTATAGTAAAACTTTCAAATGTTTATGAACCACTGCCAACTGAAAGTAAGTCCAAACATCTAAGTGTACCTGTGGTTAGCAGGCAATAACATTTACTTTCTAAAATCAAATTTAAATGAAAGCTTTTCAAGAAATTTAAAATGGGTCAGTTTAGTTATATTTATTGAATACAGTTAATACTAGGTGTCTCTCGTGGCGCACCTGGGTGGCTCAGTTGTTTTAAGCGCCCAAATCTTGATTTTGACTCAGGTCATGATCTCATGGTTTTTGAGACTGAGCCCCACATTGGGCTCTGTGCTGAGCATGAAACCTGCTTGGGATTTTCTTTCTCCCTCTCCTTTTGCCCCTCCCCTGCATGCACTCACTCACTCTCTCAATAAAATAAAATAAAAATAAGTATCCCTTGAAAATGAGAGATCCGGGGACTAAAAAACAAAAAATTATAAAATTAACCTCAGTTCTTTCTTAGCACATATAATTATGATTTTTACTTCGTATGTATTAGTTACTTAAACAACTCAGAATTTCACCAAATTAAAAGCAACAATTATATCAGATATCTGAAACCCAAAGTAAAACAGATAATATAACTAACCTTCCACAAGGAAGTCTCCCTGTAGTCATATGACGGCCGTGGGTTTGAGGTAGGAATCACTAAGTTTCTTCCTCTTGGAGTAAGATTTCTATTGAGCACTAAATTATTTTCAAAATGTCCACAATAAGGTGGTTCCAGGCCTGACCTCATAGTAAGAGTGCTGAGTAAAGTTTGGTGCTGCTGTCTCTCTACCAGAAGTTTTGTATTGATCTCTGACAGTCTCTCATTAGTCCTGTGAAGATTAAAAAACACAAATACATTTTCTCTTTCCCTTAATCATTCCTAAATGACTTACATCTTTGTAAGTTTCCATAATAGTAAATAGCATTTGCCACTGAACAGTGTTTTAACACTGAACATGTGACAGAGCACACCCACTATCTAAAACTATACTTTTAAAATTGTTCTAAAGAAATACTTATGTTTCCAGGGGGATCCCTAACAATTCAAATGAGGGAAGGGAGAGAAGTGGCTACCAGTGATGTACATGGCTTAATGAATAATACTTGTTGTCTTCTGGAATGGCTGTACTGACAAGATCCTTCAGGATGCCAGTATATATACATACTTATATTTAGTAAACCTGTTTACAGATATAAAAATAAACCATCCCTCAAAGACATTTTCAAGCGTTTGCTTTCACGAAACACTCTTGTACATTTCACTTATTATCTCAAAGAAACTGAGCATTTGACACCGAGGAATCACTGAGACCAACAATCTTTAGGGGAGATAGTAGATGGCAGAGGTGTGATCAGAAAGAACTAAAACAGCTACAGAGGCAATTAGCTTATAACAGTTACCAAGGCACTGGAGGCAGAATCTGCCCTTTCTGTCTTCAGTCTTCCACACACCTCCCTCCCCCACCATGGTGCTCTTTTTAGCCACTTTGGGAATTCTACTCCCCTTCAGCCCTGTGTGAGTCTTTCTGTATTTCACCTGTATGCCTTTATGTAAAGTAGAAAAAGCATAGAGGATAGTTTGTCTCAAGGCCCACTCTAGTAATAATACCAAAGATCACAATCAAGAGAATAAACGTACCAAGCTGCCAGGATGAGTAGTAGTAGTACTTGACCTTTTAGGTTAAAGATGTCATCTTCCAAAAAGAAACTCATTGACATTTCTATTTAGGGTAATTCTGACAAGCAATTTTATAATAATATGCTTCTAAATGGGAAAGCTTTAAACAATTCACTTAAAGACTAGCAGATCCGATCAATGGAAAACATAAGGGGCGGGGTGGGGGGAGAGGTCCGGTAAAACCAAAAAAAAGAGGAGGGATGCAAACTGTCCTGGACTAACATTTCAAAAGTAAGTTCACTTAGAAACATCATTTTCCAAAATTACACGATCTAGTTCGCTTTCACTTCCTACTCATCTCATGATCTTGGCTCAACAGAAATTATGCTTTAGAGGCAAATTAATAAGCTAAATTTCTTGTCTATGATTCTGTTTTGACTTACCTGTTCAGCTTATTTCTCAAGGACTTTCTAGCTTTTAATTCTTCTAGGTAGAGTTGCCTGTATGTTTCCAACTCTGTTTTAGTAGAATCTTCTTGAGAAGTCTTCATTGTAGAGACCTGAGATTCCAGATCTTTAATTCTAAGTTCCATTTGACTTCTCATTGAAGCATGAGCATTTTCTCTTAACTGGTCTAAGTTTTCTTGAGCTGCTGCTTGTGCCTAAAGCAAATTAACAGGATAGTTTTAAAATAGCTATAATCTGAATAATTATACCTGTTTCCTTTAGTTCTGAGTCAATGATTCAGAGAGCAATTTTAAATGAAAAAAAGCTCAAGTGTAAAATATTTATCATCAATGTCAACTGAATTATGATTTATAAAATTAAAGTTCAATCATTCTTGTATTAGTATTCATGCAATCTGATAATTCAAATAATAGAATCAATGACAAAATTTTAAAAGTCAACAATAAACTTAAGCATAATCCAAGTACAGTACAATTTTTAAATCATAATTTTTTCTTTCCTCTTAATAGTGAGAATAGTTGTTTAAGTCATAATTTTTTCTTATCCTCTAAATTTAGTGAGAATAATGATGAAAACTGAAATCTTTAAAGGGAGGAACAAATGCCTCTAGAAATCTACAAATTACCATAAAACAAGTAGAGGAAACCTATATACTACATCTATCCAAAATATAATTTGCAGTGCAATGAGTTAAAGCACATTACAGATCAATAAATTAACCTGTAAAAACAGATTGACTTCCTTTAATTTTTCTACTATCTCCAGTCGTGCTCTTTCTTCAATCTCCCGTTTATACTGTTCCACTTGACTGCGTTCTACCATATTCATTTCCATAAAACTTTTCAATTTTACGACTTCTTGTTGTAACTTCTTGCTATTGCTCTCTAGTTTTTCACATTTTTTTCCTAAAGCTTTCATTGACAATAACTCCTGTTGAAGAACTTGATTTTTTGCATCCAGGTGAAGACATTTTGAAGATGTAGTTTCCAGTTTTGTTGTAAGGTCATCAGCCTGCATGAATAAAATAATATAGTTTGGAAGTGGAGTGAAATGGGTCTAACTCGAAACTACTATCAAAAATTTTTTTTCAAATTTTAAGTAATCTCTACACCCAGTGTGAGGCTTGAACTCACAACCTCAAGATCAAGAGTAACTGAGCCAGCCAGGCACTCAAATTTTTAAATAAATTCATTTGCAATAAAATGTTCCCTGTCTTAGAATGTGGAACCTTAACAACTCAGAAAATCGAGAGCAAAGTTAAAGCCATCAGGTGTTACTGAAATAGATCTTTGCTATCATTGTGTTTACTATACAACATTTGCACTTGATTCTATACTTTTTCTATGATTCTTTCATATCTTTCATAAAATAAGTCCCCTCTTAGTAGAAAGTCTCTTAGCCCTTCCCCCCATCTTAACACTCCATAATTTTTAAAGAAGTTTTAGCAATATCATATTGACTTATGTATGCCCGAGTCAAAAAATACCAAGACTCTGAAAATAAGACTCTAATTCATGAATCTATAAGTAATGATTCTAATGCCACAGCCTTTTTCTGAACTGCAAATGTTTTATGCTAATTTGAACTGCATTCCCAGGAGAAATGATTCTCCAGGTTAAGAAATTATATCTCCCAGTATAAAAATTTAATTGGATGATCCACATATATTTTGAGGCAAAAAAAATTTTAATTCAATACTGTTATCTTGTAATCCTTTGTTACTTTCTACAAAATAGAGATCATACTAAATAACAACAACAACAAAACTGGCTGGAGTTTCAGTGATGCTGAGTTGGGAAGGACTTCCTTCCATTATATATGATTGGTAAGACAAAGTGAGTGGATGTAGTGGTTTTATAAATTCGTTGATACTTCTCTTGTGAAAATTCCTCCCCTTAAATATATGCTGGCTTCAGTAACTGGTTTCTAGTGAACAGAATATGCAGAACTGCTGTGATTTTTAAGGCCAGGTTAGAAAATGTGATATAGCTTCCATCTGACTTTCTTTCTCTAGGGAAGCTCACCCTTAGAACCCAGCCACCACGTTGTGAGGAATCCCAGGCTACCTACTGAGTCTTCATGTAGATAATCCAGCTGAGACTAGCCAACGTCCTAGGCAAAGGCCAGCCTCAACAGCCAAACACATGCATGAACAAGCCTGTAGATGATTCTAGTCTCCAGCTTCCAGTTATCCCAGCTGATGCCAAATGAAGAAGAAATGAGTTGCCCTACTCTGCTTTGCCTAAACTAAAGATTGGTGAACAAGATAAATGCTGTTTTGAACTACTAGGCTTTGAGGTGGCTTATTATGAAGCAGTAAATTACTACCACAGATACTGATACTAAAAATGGTGTGCTGCTATTTAAAAAAACCTAAAACTAAACTTCCTTTGAACCAGGAGGTAGGTGGAACCTGAAAAGATGTAGAAAAGCGTAAGAATGAGACCCAAAAAGGGCCTCCACGAGACTCTTAGTGGAAACCTGATGGCCTGTGAAGAGGCTGACAGCAAGGGTTTCTAATCAAGTGAAGAAAATGACACTGGAGGAAAGGGAAGTCATGCTACAAAATATCTGAAAGTAAAATGGATAGGAAAGAAAAACTAAAGAAAGGCTATGCAATTGCAAGGAACCAGGATGGGGCGCCTGGGTGGCTCAGTCGGTTGGGTGGCCGACTTCAGGCTCAGGTCATGATCTCACGGTCAGTGAGTTCAAGCCCCGCGTTGGGCTCTGTGCTGACGGCTCGGAGCCTGGAGCCTGTTTCAGATTCTGTGTCTCCCTCTCTCTGACCCTCCCCCGTTCATGCTCTGTCTCTCCCTGTCTCAAAAATAAATAAACGTTAAAAAAAAAATTAAAAAAAAAAAAAAGAAAGGAACCAGGACTTACTGGGTTCAACAGGACTTATCTGTTTCTCATTTACAGCCTCTCTACATGTTGAACTGTCAAATACTGCCAAAATGAAGAAATGGCTTTTGGGTTAAGAGAAAATCCAGGGTGCTACCAGGAAAACAGAAAGATTTTAAGGTGTGCCTCAAATTTCTTTAAGGATCTTAAGAGTATAAGATTTTTTTTTTTTAAATAGGTTCCACACCCGACATGGGGCTTAAACTCAGGTCCCAGAGATCAAGTGTCACATGCTCTACCAACCGAGCCAGCCAGAAGCCCCAAGAGTAGACGAATTTTAAAGGCATTGTCATATAAGAGCTTCACAGGAAACCTGAAGGGAAAAGCTTATCTCAAAAGGACTTGCGAGGTTGGCTTTGTTAAAACACGGCATGAAATCCAGTAATATTTACAGAAAACCAAAAAAGGTAAGAGAATTACAGTAGCAAACATACTATTTGCTAGCTTGGACTAAAAGAAACCAAATCGTGCAAAATGAAAAGAGGCCTTTGGGTCTTAGAAGTCCCACAGGGAGGAAGCAGGATGAAAAAACAGCTGCAAATACAAGTCATTCCTTATGAAAAGGAAGGAACCAAGAGCTCAAAGAGTAAAGAAAGGGAAGACACATGGAGAAAGTATTCCCGTGGTTAGGACTAAGTCCTAACTTAAGAACTGACAGCATGCATCAGGCTATATTTCAAAACTCTTATGGACTAGGATGCTTCCCATCTTTTTCTGAACGGGAGAGTCTTCAGCAGTTGACTAGAATGTTGCATTTGTGAGTGGTAAATAACTGCCTCTTTAGTTCTCAAGTCCTCATATTGAGAGCACTTGCACTCAAGGGGCTATACTTTAGATACCATAACCCAGGCACCTTATCCCCACTGCACCTGATTAAGATGGTAACATCTTTTTTTCTTTTTTTAAATTTTTTTTTAACGTTTATTTATTTTTGAGACAGAGAGAGACAGAGTATGAACAGGGGAGGGGCAGAGAGAGAGGGAGACACAGAATCTGAAATGGGCTCCAGGCTCTGAGCTGTCAGCACAGAGCCCAACGCGGGGCTCAAACTCACGGACCGTGAGATCATGACCTGAGCCGAAGTCGGACGCTTAACCAACTGAGCCACCCAGGTGCCCCAAGATGGTAACATCTTGAACTCAAGCCCTGAACCTGATGCCATGATAACTGAGACTTGCAGGAGGTACTGGGGGGGTGGGGGGTAGTGAGTGTATTTTTCAGGTGGGAGGAATACAAACATTTGTGGCCAGTGGGTAAATTATACTGCTTTTTAAATGTGTCCATAGGTTTTAAATATTAATTCCATAAAAAAAACAAAAAAAAGACCATGGAACAACCTTAGTGATTTGCTCCTAATGAACAGAATATGTGAATATGATGCTGTGTGTATTCCAAACCTAGGTGACAAAAGGCGATACAGCTTCTGCCTTGCTCTGTATCTCAGGTTGCTTACTTGGAATCTAGCTCCCCATCTAGTGAGGAAGTCTAGGCCACAAAGAGGGTCTAGGTGTGTCAGTTTAAGTGTTTCTGCTGCCTCCTGAACTGAAGTCCCAGGCAACAGCCAGCATCAACAACCAGACGTTAGTGAACAAATCTTCAAATGGATCCAGCCCCAAACCTTTCAGTTGCCCCACCTGAAGGTGAGCGGGGCAGAGACTAGCTGTCCTGGCCACACTTTTCCTAACAGATTTGTGAACAAAAGAAATCTAAACTTTGGGGAGTTTGTTAAGAAAAAACAAAAATGATACATTGAAAAGTGGATGAAAAAAAAGAGATAAGACACATAGGAGAAATTGGTCTCCATTAAAGTAGGATGTAATAAATGTTGAGATTAATTTATTAACAACCAACAGTGCTAATGAGAAGAAGCAGATAACTAGAAGCAAGATCTAAGAAGTTTTTCCCCAGTTAGGATATTAGCTGTTCATTTTTCATATATGGCCTTTATTATGTTGAGGTATAGTTCCTCCAAGCCTACTTTGTTGAGGTTTGTATCACGAATGGATGTTATAGTTTGTCAAATTGTTTTTCTGCATCTATTGCAATATGATTTTATGCTTTTTTAAAAATATGAGGTATCACATTCATTGATTTGCAAATATTGAACCACCCCTGCAAACCAGGGATAAATCCCATTTGTTACAGTGAATGATTTTTTTTTAATGTTTATTTTTGAGAAAGAGCGCAAGTGGGGGAGGGACAGAGAGAGAGGGAAACACAGAATCTGAAATAGGTTCCAGGGTCCGAGCTGTCAACAGAGCCTGACACTGGGCTTGAACCGACGAACCATGAGATCGTAACCTGAGCTGAAGTTGGATGCTTAACTGACTAAGCCACCCGGCTGCCCCTGGTGAATGATTTTTTAATGTATTGTTGGATTCAGTTTGCTTATTTTGTTGAAGATTTTTGCATGTTCATCAGACATGCTGGCCTGTAATTCTCTTGGTGGTGTCTTTATCTGGTTTTGGTATCAGAGTAATGCTGGCATCATAGAATGAATTTGGAAGTTTCCCTTCCTTTTATGTTTTTCTGGAACAATTTGAAAAGCACAGGTATTGGGGCGCCTGGGTGGCTCAGTCGGTTAAGCGTCTGACTTCAGCTCAGGTCACGATCTCACTGTCTGTGGGTTCGAGTCCCGCGTCGGACTCTGTGCTGACTGCTCAGAGCCTGGAGCCTGTTTCCGATTCTGTGTCTCCCTCTCTCTCTGCCCCTCCCCCGTTCATGCTCTGTCTCTCTCTGTCTCAAAAATAAATAAATGTTAAAAAAAAATTAAAAAAAAAAAAAAGGACAGGTATTAATCTTTTTTTTTTTTTTTTTTTTTTTTTTTTGTATTAGCTCTTCTTTACATGTTAGAATTTACATCTGAAGCCATCTGGTCCTAGACTTGTGTTTGTTGAGAGCTTTTTGATTCCTGATTCAGTTTCTTTGCTGGTTATTGATTTTTTTCAAATTTTCTATTTCTTCTTGTTTCACTTTGGTAAGTTATATGTTTATAAGGAATTAATTCATTTCTTCTAAGTTGTCCAATTTGTTTGCATACAGTTTTTCACAATATTCTCTCATAAATGTTTGTATTTCTGTGGTGTTGGTTCTTATTTCTACTCTCACATTTGTGGTTTTATTTTAGTCTTTTCTATTTTCTTGTTAATAACTCTGGCTAAAGCCTTACCAGTTTTACTAAATCTTACAAAGAACCAGCTCCAGGTTTCACTGATCTGTTCCAGTTTTATCTGTTTTTTGTTTGACTATCATTTATTTCTGCTTTAATCTTTTTTTTTTTATTTTAATTGAGTGGGGGAGGGGCAGAGAGTGTGAGAGAGAGAGAGAGAGAGAGAGAGAGAGAGAGAGAGAAAGAGAGAGAGAGAGAGAGAATCCCAGCCAGGTTCCATGCTGCCAGCACAGAGCCTAATGAGGGGCTCGATCTCACAACTGTGAGATCATGACCTGAGCCAAAAATCGAGAGTCAGACACTTAACCGGTTAAGCCACCCAAGGGCCCTCTGCTCTGATCATTATTACTTCCTTTCTTCTGCTGGCTTCAGGCTTCATTTGTTGTTCTTTTTCTAGCTCCTTTAGGTGTAAGGTTAGGTTGTTTGGGTCTTGCTTCTTGAAGTAGGCTTATATTGCTATGTACTTCCCTCTTAGAACCACTTTTGCAGCATCTCAAAGGTTTTAGACCATTGTTTTTTCATTTCCATTTGCATACACATATTTTTTAAAATTTCTTCTTGTATTTCCTGGTTAACCCATTCAGTGTAGTCGCATGTTATTTAACCTGCATGTATTTTTTATAATAATTAAGGCCTGTTTTGTGTTTGTGATCCATTCTTGGGAATATTCCATGTACACTTGAAAACAATGTGTATTCTGTTTTAGGATGGAACGTTCTGAAAAAAATCTCTTAAGTCCGAACTAGTCCACTCTGTCATTCAAAGCCACTGTTTCTTTGGTGATTTTCTGTTAAGATGTATTTTTTTGTGATTTTTTGTTAAGATCTATTGGTGTAAATGGGGTGTTAAAGTACCGTATTACTGTATTATTATCAATTAGTTCCTTTATGTTTGTTATTGTTTTATGTACTTGAGTGCTCTCATGGTGGGTGCATAAATATTTACAATTGTTAGATCTTCCTATTGGATTGTACCCTTTATTATGATATAGTAGCATTCTTTGGCTCTTGCTACAGTCTTTGTTTTTTGTTAAGTTTACTTATTTTGAGAGAGACAGGGTTGGGGAGGGACATAGAAAGGGGGAGAGAAAATTTCAAGCAGGCTCCATGCTGTCAGCCTGGAGCCCAACATGGGGCTCAAACCCACCAGCCATAAGACCATGACCTGAGCCAAGACCTAGTCGGTCGCTCAAATGACTGAGGCACCAGGTGCCCCACAGTCTTTGTTTTAAGGACTCTTCTGTCTGACAAAATTATCGCTACTTTTTCTTTTAACATGATAAATTTTTCTCCATCCCCTCACTTTCATTTCTTTTTTTAAATAGAATTTATTGTCAAATTTGCTAACATACAGCGTGTACAGTGTGCTCTTGGTTTTAGGGGTAGATTCCTGTGGTTCATCACTTATAGACAACACCCAGGGCTCATCCCAACAAGTGCCTTCCTCAATGCCCACCACCCACTTTCCCTTCTCACCCACCGCCCCCCCCCCCAACAACCCTCTATTTGTTCTCTGCATTCAAGAGTCTCCTGTGGTTTGCCCCTCTCCTTCTCTGTAACTATTTTTCCCTTTCCCTTCCCCCATGGTCTTCTGTTAAGTTTCTCAAGTTCCACATATGAGCGAAAACATATGATATCTGTTTTTCTGTGACTTATTTCACGAAGCATAATACCTTCCAGTTCCATCCACATTGCAACAGATAGCATGATTTCACTCTTTCTCCTTGCCAGATAGTATTCCAGTGTATATATAAACCACATCTCTTTATCCATTCATCAGTTGATGGGCATTTAGGCTCTTTCCACAATTTGGCTATTGTTGAAAGCACTGCTATAGACATTGGAGTACATGTGCCCCTAATGAATCAGCACTCCTGTATCCTTTGCATAAATTCCCAGTAGTGCTATTGAGGGGTCGTAGGGTAGTTCTATTTTCAACTGTTTTGAAGAACCTATGCACTGTTTTCCAGAGCAGCTACACCAGTTTGCATTACCACTAGCCCAGAGTTAATCTTTTCCTTCCTAGATGGTGAAAACTATGGATTAGTCCATGCATTATGAGATAATAAAATATAATGAAGTAAATGGTAGACTGAGTCAAGAGATTCTATGACCAAGATTTGATGGAAATGAAAGTGGGTGGCACTGACTGATAGACTAAAAGTTTGAACAGGAGGGGAACCTGGGTGGCTCAGTCAGTTGAGCCTCAAACTCTCAGGTCATGATCCCAGGGTCATGGGATCAAGACCCCTGTCAGCCTCCACACTAAGTGCGAAGCCTGCTAAAAATTCTCTCCAACCCCCCAGGCCCCCTCTTCCTGCTTGTGCATGCTCTAAAAAAAAATTTTTTTTTAATAAAATATAAATAAATAAATAAATAAAAGTCTGAACAGACTAAAGAAAGAGCATTTTATATTTTTGAGCCTGACTTCACATCGAGTCATGGGGTCAGCAAGGCATAGGCTGGCGAAAGGGTCCTTCCAGAAGCAAAAATCTCTATAGGAGCAAAGTTAAGTTCTACTACATTGACTTTTTATTATTACATAAGTGATTGGTAATTGTCAAGATAACTAGGAAAGAGTTTTCATAAAATTTGATATGGTACTGGCATAAAGATAGACATATAGATCAATGTATTAACATTGAGAATCTAAAAATAAACTCTCACATTATAGTGAACTGATTTTCAACAAGGGTGTCAGACAATTAAATGGAACAAGAATAGTCTTTGTAACAAATGGTACTGGGACAAATGGATATCCACATGCAAAGTAATAAAATTAGACCTCTACCCCATAGCATATATACAAAATTACCTTAAAATCTAAGAGCTAAAATGATAAAACTCTTAGAAAAAAGCATACGTGTATATGTTTGTGACTGGATTTGGCAATGATTTCTTAGACATGACACCAAAAGACAAAAGCAGATTAAATTTACTTCATCAAAATTAAAAACTTCTATGCTTCAAATATCACCATCAAGAAAGTGAAAGGCCAAGCGACTAAATATGAGAAAATATCTGAAAATCCCATATCTGCTAAGGGATTTGTATGTAGGATATTTAAATAACTCTTCCAATAATGAAAAGACAATCCAATATAAAAATGGGGAAAAGAATGGATTAGTTCCTTAAAGAAGATATAGAAATGGATAAAAATCACATTAAAAGGGAGATGTTCAGGGTGCCTGGGTGGCTCAGTCAGTTGGGAGTCCGACTTTGATGCAGGTCACGATCTCATGGTTTGTGAGTTCGAGCCCCGCATCGGGCTCTGTGCTGACAGCTGGGAGCCTGGAGCCTGCTTCAGATTCTGTGTCTCCCTCTCTCTCTGCCCCTCCCCTGCTCACACTGTCTCTCTCAAAAATAAAAGAGAGATGTTCAACATCATTAGTTATAAGAAAAATGCAAACCAAAAACCACAAGATGCCATTTCATACCCACTAGAATTGCTATAATAAAAACAACAGATAATGACAAACATTGGCAAGAGTCAGGAAAAATGGGAACTCTCAAAAACTGCTGATGAAAATGTAATGTTGCTGCCACTTTGGAAAACAGTCTGGCAGTTCCTCAAAAGGTTAAACTTGAAAAACATTTTTTCTAAACTTATTTTAGAGAGAGTGCACAAGTGGGGTAGAGGGACAGAAGGAGAGGGAGGGAGAGAATCCCACGCAGGCTCCATGCTCAGAGCAGAGCCCAATGTAGGGCTCGATTCCACAACCCTGAGATCATGACCTGAGCTGAAATCAAGAGCCGGCCAACCAGCTGAGCCACCCAAGTGCCTGCCCCTCCTCAAAAGGTTGAAAAAACAAAAACAAACAAACAAACAAAAAGGTTTAACAGAGTTACCATATGAACCAGCAATTGTATTTATAGGTATATACCCAAGAGAAATGAAAACATGTTCACATAAAAAGTTGTACATTACACAAAAATAACCTCAAAATGGATGAAAGACCTCAATGTGAGACAGGAAGCCATCAAATTCCTCAAGGAGAAAGCAGGCAAAACCCTCTTTGATCTTGCCAGCAGCAACTTCTTATCTAAACGTCTCTGGAGGCAAGGGAAACAAAAGCAAAAATGAACTACTGGGACCTCATCAAAATGAAAAGCTTCTGCACAGTGAAGGAAACAATCAGCAAAACTAAAAGGCAACTGACAGAATGGGAGAAGGTATTTGCAAATGACATATCAGATAGAGTGGGAGAGAGCCAAAGCATAAGAGACTCTTATAAACTGAGGGCTGATGGGGGGTGGGAGGGAGAGGAGGGTGGGTGATGGGTATTGAAGGGGGCATCTTTTGGGATGAGCACTGGGTGTTTATGGAAACCAATTGGACAATAAATTTCATATATTAAAAAAAAAAAATGGTTAGTATCCAAAATCTACAAAGAACTTACCAAACTCAACACCCAAAAAAACAAGTAATCCAGTGAAGTAATGGGCAAAAGACATGAGCAGACACTGCTCCAAAGAAGACATCCACATGGCCAACTGACACAGGCAAAAATGCTCCACATCACTCATCATCAGGGAAATCAAAACCACACTGAGATACCACCTTACACCTGTCAGAATGGCTAACATTAAGAACTCAGGCAACAACATATGTTGGCGAGGATGCAGAGAAGAGGATCTCTTTTGCATTGTTGGTGGCAATGCAAGCTCGTGCAGTCACTCTGGAAAATGGTATGGAGTTTCCTCAAAAAACTAAAAACAGAACTACACTATGACCCAACAATTGCACTACTAGGCATTTATCCGAGGGATACAGGTGTGCTGTTTCAAAGGGACACATGCACCCCCATGTTTATAGCAGCACTATCAGCAATAGCCAAAGTATGGAAAGAGCCCAAATGTCCATCAATGGATGAATGGATAAAGAAGATGTGGTGTATATATTCAATGGAGTATTACTTGGCAATCAAAAAGAATGAAATCTTGCCATTTGCAACTACGTGGATGGAACTGGAGGGTATTAATGCTAAGTGAAATAAGTAAGTCAGAGAAAGACAAATTCATATGATTTCACTCGTATGAGGACTTCAAGAGACAAAACAGATGAACATAAGGGAAGGGAAACAAAAATAATATAAAAACAGGGACGGGACAGAGGAGACTCATAAATATGGAGAACAAACAGGGTTGCTGGAAGGGTTGTGGGAGGGGGGATGGTCTTAATGAGTAAGGGGCATTAAGGAATCTACTCCTGAAATCATTGCTTCAGTATATGCTAACTAATTTGGATGTAAATTTTAAAAAATGAAATATAAAGTTAATAAAAAAGAACACACCCTGCCCAAAAAAAAAACTTAACCCAGGTAGTCTCTGGCTTGGGGATTCAGGAGATAAGCGCCTTCTAGAAGAGTCATAGCTATGAGTTGGCTGAAAG